>NC_063057.1:47701448-47806922 GCF_018812025.1 Megalobrama amblycephala | reverse complement strand
TGTTATTTGTTTTAGTTTTTGATTGCCACACTGTGTATATACATGTTATATTTAAATTATTTCGCCCACTTTTAATGCTTTCCTCTTCTGCATTTTGTCATCCGACTTCCGTTAAACTGACGCAGCGCATCCGATAGCTAGTTCAGTAGTTAGAAGATTGTTTATAGCAAGCTATTACTTTAGGTATTTCTCGGGGTAAGGGTGTTCGTCAGTCGGCTTCCCGTCCATGAAATGGTACGAACACACACAAAGGTGCTTGGGTGGGCACTTCAAGTTTAGCACCTTCAGCCATTGCCTTAGGTGCTCCTCATGTTTAGGTGGTGGGGGTAAATTGTAAAGTGCACCACAACACTCCAACCGCTTCACCTTGCGTTCGTAACATTGTTGGTGTAATTGTTCTCTCCTCATGATCCAATTATTATGGCAGCCCCTAACTGAACATATAATACTTGACATATTTGATTTATTACCGTTACAGAAATAGGATTACAGCTAGTGAATAGCTTAGGTCCCTCTCGGCAAGTAAGATGACAAAACGAACGCAATGGCGTCACCCTTGTTGTTGTGGAAAATTTAAAAATTTTTCTAAATTGTTAATTTGGAAAATAAATATACATCTACTCTAAAACACAACCCTTAATATGCCTCTCTGGAACAAACGTCACACATCCCCACCATTTCACTAGCACAGGCATAGCTGACTGAAAATGAGCTAGGTCGCAAATTAAGTTATTACAATAAGTTTTACAGTGCCAGTAATTTATTAATTTGTGTCAGGAGTGTACATCAAAAAAAACTATTCTTAAACAAACTAGTATTACTCATTATCGGACATAAAATGAGAACACATACTTATCAGTTGTGCCTGCTTCCATTTATTTGTGATCAAAGGAACAGTCCTTTTAAGTCCAGACTTTTACACATTTAGAAAACATTGTAAGAATAATAATAAATGTTTGTCACATTTCTTTAGAAAGAATGAGCATTTCTATTAATTTTCCATGAAATTATGCGATCTGAGGAGGTTTGAGCAAACTCTCGTGTCAATATACAGGTGCTGGTCATATAATTAGAATATCGTGAATAAGTTCATTTTTTTATTGTAAATTATTTTTAAAAAAATGAAACTTTCATTTCTACTAGATTCCCTACATGTAAAGTAAAACATTTCAAATTTTTTTTTTTTTTTTTTTTAAATTTGTTGATTAGAGCGAACAGCTAATGAAAGTACAAAATCCAGTATCTCAAAATATTAGAATATTTACATTTGAGTTTCATTAAATGACCATCCCTACAGTATAAATTCTGGGTATCTCTTGTTCTTTGAAACCACACTAATGTGGAAGACTGCTGACTTGGTAATGGTCCAGGAGACAATCATTGACACCCTCCACAAAGAGAGTAAGTTACAGATGCTCATTACTGAATGTGGTGGCTGTTTAAAGAGTGATGTATCAAAGCATATTAAATGCAAAGTTGACTAGAAGGAAGAAATTGGGTAGGCAAAGGTGCACAAGCAACAGGGATGACCACAAGCTTGAGAATACTGTCAAGTCGATTCAAACACTTGGGAGAGCTTCACAATGAGTCAAATGAAAGCCGGAGTCAGCGCATCAAGAGTCACCACACTCAGACATCTTCAGGAAAAGGACTACAAAGCCACTTCTGAAACAGAAACAACGTCAGAAGCATCTTACCTGGGCTAAGGAGAAAAAGAACTGGGCAGCGTTTCCCAAAAGCATCGTAAGCTTAAGTTGATCGTAGCTCCATTGAAACCAATGGAGCTACGATCAACTAAAGGTCATTGCACACTTCGCATGCGAAACTCAATGGCTACTTTTCGCACTTTCGCACGTTAAAAAATAAATTCGACCTCACGTTATGTCAATCGCGTTTGCACACTGCCTCCGAAACTTTCGTCCGTCAAAAAAATATTCGGATCAGATTTGATTTTCTGCGTTTTTCGCATCCGTGGCATGCATTTTGAGAGACGTTTTGACAATTCAGAGCCACCGTACGCGAACGCTAAAATCCAGAATGCCATATGACAAGTTGATCCACGTCTTCTACAGCACAAAACAGCAGCACTGAATGACAAACAACGTGAAGAATACAAAGAGACCGAATATAAAGACAGATTGTGCCAGTAGTAAACCATCAAACAGAGCCACTGACATCCTGAAATAAACTTTGAAACGCTCGGGATAATCCCGCAGCTCCTTGATGAGGTGAAATCTCCTTTCTCTCTATGCAATCTCGGGATTGAATGGACCCAATATTTCCTCTTTCTTTTTCTCTTTTTAAGAAGAGAGGAGACAACTAATCGTGCTCACTGGTTGAAGACTTCATTTTGAATTGTTTTGCGATTTTTTCGCAACGCATTCATTAATACGCATCGGACTCAGTGTGCAAGGTCTCTGTGCGTGACGAATTTTTAGGATTGCGAATACGAAAAAACTAGGGCTGCACGATTAATCGCATGCTATTCACGCGCATTTCGTCAGTAAAGCCGGTTCCCTGATTACCGCTAAATCGCCATCATCTGCTTTCAAATGAAGCGCATTTAATAGACAGAACCGTAGGTCACTGAAAAGCCACGCAATATCGCGTTCATATCGCGATGATCGCCTGCGATAATGAACGCGATATTGCGTGCTTGTCCGTGAACTACGGCTCCGTCTATTAAAAGGCGTCCGTTTAAAAACAGGTGATGGCGATTTAGCGGTAATCAGGGAACCGGCTTTACTGACGAAATGCGCGTGAGAATAGCATGCGATTAATCGTGCAGCCCTAGAAAAAACGCATGCAAAAATTTCTGACTCAGTGTGCAAAGGCCTTTAGGCTTACGATGCTTTTGGGAAACGCTGCCCTGGACAGTGAACAGTGGTCGAAAGTCCTCTTTTCAGATAAAAGTAAATTTTGCATTTCATGTTGAAATCATGGTCCCAGAGTCTGAAGGAAGACTGGAGAGGCACAGAATCCAAGCTGCTTGAAGTCTAGTGTGAAGTTTCTGAAGTCGGTAATGATTTGGGGGGACCGTGACATCTGCTGGTGTTGGTCCATTGTGTTTTATCAAGTGCAAAGTCAATGCAGCCATCTTCCAGGAGATTTTGGAGCACTTTATGCTTCCATCTGTTGACAAGCTTTATGGAGATGCTGATTTCCTTTTCCAGCAGGACTTTAGCACCTGCCCACAGTGCAAAAACCACTTCCAAGTGGTTTGCTGACCATGATATTACTGTGCTTTATTGGCCAGCCAACATGCCTGACCCCTGAATCTATGGGATATTTTCAAGAGAAAGATGAGAAACAGTCGATCCAACAATATACAGATGATTTGAAGGCTCAATAGTGCCTCAGCAGTGCCACAGGCTGATCACTTCCATGCCACAATTCACTGATGCTGTAATTTGTGCTAGGAGCAAGTCATTTGCTGTAATATGTGCTGCCGACCAAGTATTGAGTGCACAAATGAACATACTTTAAAGAACTTGAACTTTACTGTTTTGAAAATCCATTTTTTGATTGATCTTAGGAAATATTCTAATATTTTGAGATACTGGATTTTGGACTTTCATGATCTGTACGCTCTAATCATCAAAATTAAAAAAATAAATAAATAAAAAACTTTTGAAATGTTTTACTTTACATGTAGGGAATCTAGAATATATGAAAGTTTCATTTTTAAAAATAATTTACAATAAAAAAATGAACTTTTTCATGATATTCTAATTATATGACCAGCACCTGTACTGTTATCCTTTCAGCCAGAACAACAGAGGGAGTGGACAAAACAGTTAACTGGAGTACATGGAATGTGAAGGTTGAAATAACGGATGCAGATGGACAAGACTAGACAGCAGTCTAAATATATAACCTCCTGACTTGGTTTTGTTCAAACCCACCATGGAGAACACTCTCTGCATCTGCATTTGAGTGGGGAAGATCTAAATCCCGTTTGGAAATCTTAGACTGCCTTCCAAATCTGCTCAAACCGGTCAGCTTCCTCTGATCTGGCAACCTTTTTAGGGGGCTGACCCCTTGGGTCCTAGAATGAAATGATACTCTTTTGCTTTTTCCCTGACATTTGTGTCCATTCACTTCACAAACAAAAGGTTACCAGCGAATGGAGCCACTTGGTGACCTTTTGTTCAAGGCATTTTGTTTTATGGAAGGAACACCACCTCTTCCTTCTCGATTAGACCCACATGCACCAAATCCCAGCTGGTGCAGGTGTCGAAAGAGGAGAGGGCTTGTGTAGAAATTGTCACAGTAAATCACGTAACCTGACGCCAGGTAGTCTTAAAGTAAACCGCTTTTTGAATTAGGTATTTCGACTAGCTGCCACGTGTTCCACTGCATCACAAACCGCTGCACTGCTGCTGCCACTTTTGTCGACAAAGGAGACTTTTGTCACAAACTCCCTATATGTCTGGATATGCATTTCATCATGCACAAGAATGTCTGCAACTAGAATGTGAGAGTCCACGGTTTCTCCAGCCTTCACTGTCAACAAGTTCCGAATTTGCACATCGTCCAAGTTAATCTTCTGTCCTGCAGAATTTAAGGCTGACATGGCCCTGAAAACTCAACAAGTTGTCTTTGACATCTTGCAAAAGGCTTGACATTGGTTGCAACAAGTCATCAGAGTACTTGTATTGACACGCTGCAGCAAGTGGTGTTTTGGGCAAAAGGGCTCCACCTTCACTTCTGCATCAAGTATTTCTCCCACCACAGTCTGCAGTTCAGCTCAGTGTGGCCATGCCTTTGTATTGTCTCACAGACACGTTTTCTAGCTTATACCAGGAGCCTTGCATCAAGTCATGCTGCCTCAGAGAGTTAGCAACAGCAGCTCATTTACTATGATGCTCTTTCGCCATACCCTCTACCCCCAAACCATTGACTCCTCTCTCCAAGGCAAGCACCATCTTGGCGTTGACAGTGACCTAAGAAACACTGGAACACTATGTTCAACATTGACCAGTATGTCATTGGTGTTCTTTGTCTGCTTTGATGGTGACAAACCTATGCCACTGAGCTTCCAATGAACCTTCCCCATCATTTTCATTTATTTCACTCCATTCTTACACATCCGATATAACTTTTCACCTAGTACATGTAATATCATGTTCTAGGTGAAAAGTTATGGGAGTGGGAGGGGGTGATTCATGACTCATGACTGATTTTCAGATTAATTACCTCTACAATCCATCCATATATTGCCAAACAGAGACGTTAAGTTAATAAAATAGTTAATCGATGTGTAGAAGTGCCATCATGGGGCAAAGAACCCAAGAAAAAGGACTATTTCATAGTTATACAATATAATATTTGTAATAGTTGCAATTTGTGAATGCTTTGGAATTATAGTCATAATTTTGTTCTATAGTTGAAAAAAAAAGGTATTATCACATAATTATTCGATGTAATATATTATTAGAAATGACATGCAATAAAAACACACCTGACATGCCAACTTGAGTTGAGCTATATCTCCATGGCTTTTCTTCTAAAGTCCCTATACAACCGCAAACTTGTATTGTATAGCTCCAGAAATTCAGACACTAGCTGTTTATCCATTTTGCTTTCCGCACTTGTTTGGATCCCCCGTTTCTATTGGCCGCTTGAGTAATCGTCACAGAGCGCAGCAGCGAAAGTTGAACATTGCCCTCCGTAATGCTCCAAACCGTGCTTTTAAACGTCTGAAAGAGCATTCAATTACCATTCTGGATTTGCACAGTGACAACCCAATGTATTGTTCCTCAGGAGTAGCTCTTCCACTTACTTCTCTTTCATAACATAGGGTCTCTGAATAAAAATACAGGAGCAGGATGTTTCTTCCTCTACAAATACACTTCAACAAGAAAGTAGCCATTGATTTTTGATTTTGCAAATATATTGATTTCTATAGCCCCAAGACATTGTGGCATTGGGTGTATTTTGTAAAAGTCTGTGACAAGACTCTTTCTAAAACTGGAAGTGAAACATACTCGGGACCCATATGTAATGTAATAACTCTGCACACTTCTCTTATTATTTTAGACAGTTTTTCAGTCTAATCCAAATGCATTTGCCATTTTTTGGCGTCTACAGTCATCGCTTAAGTAGCATAGAGTACATGCAACCTTGTGTCAAAGCTTTACAGTGATAACTGGTACATAATTTTGGCTGCACAGCAGCTTCGTAAAGAAAATGGAGTCAATGCAGGCAGATAAAAGCACTGTTGAATATCAAATGTCAAGTCAAATGTCAAGTGTCCCCAATCAAGTAAGCCAAAGGCGACAGCGGCAAGGAACCCAAACTCCAACAGGTGACATCAGGTAGCAAACCATGCAGATCTCACCCAAAATCTCTGCTCCATGTGCGGTCTGAAACACGACTGTCCTCGCGTTCCACTGCTGAACAACAAATGCGAGTGAACATCCCAAATTGCAATCTGAAGTATGTACAAACTGGCTTTAATCTTTAACAACGCAATCACACTGGAGAGAAGCCAAAACAACTGCGACACAGCGTTGTCCACCATCTTGTTTTGGACTGAATGGGTCACATGACTGTATCACATGACTAAAAATGTGTCGTCGTTTTTGAAAGCCTCTGTTTACACAGTCCACACTACAATATTTTCAAAAAAACTCAATTTTTGCAGGGCAAAAACACCATCTCAGTGTGGATGGAAGGCCAAAACTGAGGAAAAAGATGCGTTTTCAAACAAAAACATATCAGTGTGGACAAGGCCTAATGTGCTTGATTTTTCTGTGGACTACATAACTGGAATAAATTACATTTGAAAATATATAAAAATAGAAATTTTTTGTAATAATATTTAAATTTTGATCAAATTATTGCAGCCTTGGTAAGCATAAAAGACTAAAAAGCATTAAAAAATCTTAAATATTCCAAAATTTGGCTACCAGTGTTTATAGAATATAGACTGATACTGATTCTTTTTATATTTTATAATAATATAAATTATTTACACGTTTTTTTTTTTTTTTTTTTGGTCTAATAACCGATATACAGAACCTATATTAATTGTTTTATTTCTGTTTTTGACAATTATAACAGTACTGAACTGAACCCTGTTTTAACACTTTTTAAATACTGCAATTTCTGTCATTTCACTCCCTTCTTGTATCACACCTATACAGTTGTCTATCCTTAGTTTTGTTTTAATGGACTTTCAGTTTGTTTTCATCAGGCACGTGTTCCTTTGTTTGAGTTTCACTCATCTGTTTCCATAGACACTAACCATTCACAGACCATCACAGGTGCTCATCATTTAATTCATCACCACTTTGTATTTAAGTTCTTCCCCATTCATTCTCTGTTGTCCTTTGTTGTACGTGTTGTGTAAGCAAACAAAAAGATGTTTGATCTCTCACTCATAGCAGACTAATAGTTGGAGGAAAGTGGCTTACGTGTTTTCAACCCAAGCCTCAAACTGACGTCATCTGAGAAGGAACGCCATTCCAGACCGGAAGTAACTTCTTAGATTTTGTATTAACTTGCATGGATTAATTGTTCACCACAAGACTAGTAATATGCACTAGTAAAGTAAATAGGGTCAATTTTGATTTCATGAAGACTTTACCAAACAATAATCTGGGGCTGTCGGTGATCTTGCGTCTAAAGGATTTAAAATGTGTAGGTACTGTGAACATGCTGATATCAGGAGCAACTATAAAGCATAAAGTGGAGAATTAAGTTGATGAGAAGTTTATATAGCTCCACACTCTCTAGAGTAAAATTAACATTTTCAAAATAGTTAAACATTTAACACTATACCAGAGTTTCTTATGACTGTAAAAAAAAAAAAAAAAAAAAAAAAAAGCTCTAAAAGGGATACAGGAAACATTACACTGTACAGACTGAAACTAATTCTTACCAACCTAAAACTCAAAACTGAACAGTCTCAAATCTACAAAAGTCTGCTAAATTAACTGGAAAACTGTTAAATGAGCTCCAACACACAAAATAATTTACTTTAACTTCATTTTGAAGTTTAATTAAAAAATTACAAAAGAAGGTATGATATACAAACTTTCATCTGTAACACTGTATGACCAGTCCAGCTCTATATTCTATCTACACCATCAACTTTAACCCAACTAGTTGAGAAAACATCTTTTGACGAGATAATTTCAAAGATGTCTGAATTGGAATTTAAACCAATGCTATTACCAGCACCCTCCAAAATAACAATTGTGGGGCGTTTTTACATTCTAAAAATCCATAATCAAAAGAATAAATCCTCAAAGTTAAGTCATTTTCATATACATTTTGTGTGAAATATCCAAAAAGCAATTTAATTTCGTACCGAGCCACACCCTGGCTAATCATGCATTATATTAAATGAGTATTTACTGCAAACATGAAAATACTTAATTAAGTGTATTAAGTGTAGATTTTCCCCCCCAAACCATACAGTCAGTAACCTTAATTGTGGGTTTTCCTGTATAGACTGGCAAACCACAAAAGACCACCTTAGGATCATCCTCACTGTAAAATGTTTGAGAATCATTATTTTTCGATCAACCAAAGGAAACAGAAATTATGGCTACTAAATGACTTATGAAAACCAGGAATTGAGTGCATCCCTAGATTATCACCAGTGATCTGTGCAATGGTGCCATATATATGCTCATCTGAAAAGGGAACAATTAAAACTTTGGCTTTCCATATAATTTATCAACGGTTCCAGTATAACACCAAAACTTTAGATCTTTTGTGTGGAAAACGTGACAACAAATTGAATGTTCATCAGAACAGAATTAAATTTGGGGGGCAAGTTTCTTACAATAAAATAAAGACAGACAATTTTGTAAATTCCACGTTTGGAGCCAAAGGGATTGGCAGTTTCAAAATCATCATAGTACATTTGAATTTGTAATTGCATGTGTCTTTCCTTAGGAGATCACAAATGTCTGGATTTCTGCACATGAATATCAATGTTTCTAAACTTGGCACATATAAAAGTATCCTTCTGTGGTACTTGATCATAAGTAGCAGATTTCTGATTCAGTCTGTTGTCATATCTCAGTCCAAGTGTTATCTCAACTGGCTTAACATCAAGCCTGGATCTTTAACCATCTTCTGGCGATGCTGAAAGTTCTGTCTTGTCTTCTGGAAAATTTGGAACTTGTATGTGGTATGGTTGAGCAAAATTAGTAGCCCTCTGGCATTTAGGGCCTCCTGGAGAAACATTAATAGGACTGTGTGGTGGGACAGATCCTCAACGAATCTTCCTTATAAATGGATATATCATGTTTATAAACATATAAAGAGAAAGATGATACTGTGGCCAGCCATCCGCCACTGACTCCCGGGCCGATGGAGATACGAGAGCCCACCGCAGACCGTGGACTTCAGCCTGCCGCAACTGATGAGACTGAGCCTGAAGAGTAAACGGAAAGAGTCGTCGCCCTGGTGTCTGAACCACAATTATAGATTCACATACCATCTTCTGGTATAATTTTATTGTATACAGTTGTAACTTTATATGGAAAGATGCATTACCCTTTTTCTCTGGCCTGGGAAGCTGTGTGATGAAGAGGGTTCACGTAAAGGATGTGGTTGTGAGTAATCCTATAATACAGTTGTAGCATCTGGACCAATCAGGCACACAAAATTATTCTATATATTTAATGAATTACCTATGAACTCACTTTATCAAAGTTTTGTGAACCCATCCCCCTAAAACTGCAATCAGCACACAGGCCAACCTAGGTGTCCTGTTACAGATATATGGTACTTTTATGATCCTGAAGAATGCTGTAGAGACTAGTGACTTATTCTTCCTGAGAAGGACAAATAAACTCTCGTAATCCTATGTATTCTCTATATAACCACTTGGGAAATGTATAAACATGTATCCAATTTTCCCATCTCATGACTTTCCTTTTATAGGCTTTATTCTACGTATTAATTCTCTCTTTTGAACTATTTTGGTATTAATGTTCCATAGTTGCAATGTATAGTTAACTGAGATCACATTGGCAGCATGTTTGGTATCTACGGACTCCAACTTTCATTTCCTATTTGGTAATTTATGTTACATGTTACTAACTCTGTGACATATTAGTATTATAAGAATCTAGAAGGTTATTTTCTCATTCACCCAATCCAGTGTCTTAAGCTAATATCTTGCTACAGAACAAAGACTCATAAAACTTCCCTCTGAAAGGGAAACTCCTTATTGGCTCCGACACCTCAAGAGGGTGTGACATCTTCACCCCTTATATTCACTGATCACAAGATCAAACTTCTCTTCCTGCTCTTCCTCCTCTTCTTCTCTTTTACTGACAAATGCTGACGTCAAGATGACGCTGTAAGAAGCTAGAAGCTTCTAAGGAACCTCAAGCTTGTGCCAGGCCTCGGCCTAGACCTTCCATTCACCAAAGATCCTCTGAATCCAACTGGCTCTCTTTCGTCAAGACAATATCAGCAAAGATTCAACGGAAGCCTCCACAAATTGCATCAGGACAGTTTTAATTAAACTTGGAGAGACATGCAAGTATCAAACTTAGTCTCATTATCAGATACATTGAGTATCCTTACCCCTTTTAAAGAAGGGCCTGTTAAAACTAAACTGATGGTTTGCTCAAGGCTGTTGATCTGCTAAATGTCAAACAATGCTGTAAACTCTTGCTTCCTGTACTCTGCTTTAGCTCTCTCTCTCTTGGTAAACTGTATGCATGTATGTGTGTGAATGTTAGAGTAGTTTAAGTGCTTAGTCTAGTTAATAAAGTCTCGTTCATGTAAAGTTGTCTGTGTTTTGTGCTCATATATTGGAGTCCCTATTCATGTCGATCCTGACTACAGGCTTTTAGTAGAATAAGATTGATATTTCCCATAACCTGGAAATGAACATTTCTTAGAATTAATAAACAATTAACACTGTGTGTTCATTGGACAACAGGTTAATTGATTGTAATATTAATTTTATTACATTAAGTTAATTTTATTAACTGATTCAAATATTAATCATTAATTATAACTAGTTATGATTAATTATTCATATTTATTTTGAGCTAATTTGCTACACAGTGGACATGAGAAACTTTTTCTTCTTCATTAAAAGATGTTCTAACAGAGGACATTTACCTCTGCAGACGTCTCTGAGCAAACTGATATTGTCTCCTCATCACAAGCTTCACCATATTAACCAAATAAGGCCATGCAATAAATACACTGGCAATAGCATGTTCTTATGGTATGTTCTGTGCTGGGTACTAACCTCTGTATGAGACTCTCTAGGATGTGTGCGCTGGCTTCAACCAGGTAATTGAACTTCCCACCGCTGAAAAACACATTAAGTCTTAAGTACTTGCATTTTAGAGTTAGGTTTTAAAAAGGATCAAAAGTTAATTTATACAGGGTGTACATAAAGTTCACAACATAATTTCAGGAGGAGTGAACCCATCTAATCTTTCAATTAGTAAAATTCAAACATAATCTCAAGAGGAGGGAACCCTAATCTTTCAATTACGACCAGAGCATATAATCAGCTACTCACCCTGCTCTGGCATCAGTTGTTTCGAAATCCCTCCACCTCCCCAACTCCACCACTTTAATTTAGGCATCTCATCTATCGTACTCCTCTTCCAGGCACTAGTAGTCCCTGGGGGGTATATCCAAGCTTGAGTTGAAGCTGCTTCCTTGAGCCCCTCCACAGCGGACAGCAAGCCAAATACGCTTAACCTTATTAGCTTAAAGATTCTATGAGGAAACGAACTTGTGAAGCACATTTGGAGGAGCCAGCACCTGGATTAGAAGATGCACTGCCTTCGGTGCCATCCATGATGGGTTGACCCTGGTTACTGGACAGGGTATTTTTGAGGAGTTGACTTTCATTATAAAGTTATTAGCTGTCCCATTGAAAGCACTTTTCATAATTCCTGTTATTGAACAAACTGCTTATGACTATCCAAAAGAAAATCATTTAGAGATGTAAAAACCAAGAAAAAAGCGCCCAACAAAACCCCATTTAACTGATTTGTGTACAGATCCTTTTGAAACAGGAGACAATTCCTCTGATGATTTGAAATGTGAAATCAGTTTACCAGTGACATTGATTAATAATGTAATCATAACAAAAACAATTAAGATTTTCAGTTCTACATTCAGCAGAGGGAGCAAAAGAAATTACAAAGTTATAATCATATGTTTTAACCTTTGTTAGTAGGTGTGACCTTTTATCTTACACCTTTAACCCTATGATTATTCATGTAGGGTAAGGATAGCCAAAAGCCGGGTGCACACTGTGCGATTTATAACAGTCCTTTACGATTTGTCGCTTGTCAGACTGTACGAACATGATCCTCATGTCACACTGTGGGATCTCAGCTGTCATTTATATCAGACTGTACGACAGTCAAGACACGTTAAAAACGAATGCGCACATGAGAATTTGTCCGAAGTTTTACATCATCAACCCACACATGTTCGGTGACTGTGAGCTGCATTACACGCGGGACTGAAATGGCGGCTAACAAAGACATCTCTACCGTTAATTTTGATCACGGCTTGTCTTGAAAAACGAAGACAATTTGATGTTTCTCATAGAAGAAGTCACACTGCAGGACTGTGTGCCAAATCTTCTAACACTGCCAGAATTTCGTTGGAGGTAAAATTTGATCGCAACGGTCATAAACCGGCTGTCTCTGAACATGTCAAACTAGCAATCAGAGACTACAGATTTTAGCCTAGGATTATAGAAATCTTTTAGGATTCTCAAAATTTGTCTCAGACAACCAAATCATGGCCAAAATCGCACCGTGTGTACCCGCCTTAAACCAAGCACTCACTTGCTGGCAGGTTGAAGTCAGTCAGGAATAACGTAGATGACTCCCTTGTGGTTGTTCTTTTTTGAGGCTCAGTTTGTAGTTATAAGTAAAGTCTCATGGGAGGCAATTGTAACAATAAAAATACTTATTTTATTGGTTAATTAATTTTATTTAAATGCTTTGTATTGTAAGGCTAAAATCAAACCCCCGTTATTGAAGTTGTCGGACTATACAGTAACTGTGGGATGAAGGAATTATAGAGGTGTCTTAAAATGTCTTAAAAACGGCCATATTTTCATCCGAGGTCTTAAATTTCATTTAATCAGGTCTAAAAAAGTTTTTACCCATTTCCAGAAATGCTACCTGCTGAAAGTTATTACAAAGTAGCAAAAAAGTAGCGAGTCGTAGTTCTTTCTGGAGGATATTGGTGTTGGTACGTACGCAGTGATAAAACTACAAATCCCGTGATAAATGCAACACCTGCCCGCGAAATACATCTGCGTCTCCTCAGAGTTTGTTAAAGTCCGGCTACGTGTAGAAATACGTGTAGGAACTTTTGGATCGACTGACACATCAAAAGCCGAGGTGCTTTGGATACTACACACGGTGACTAAACACCACTCATTTAATAGCAACAGTGAGATTAGCGATCTCTTCCAAGTGATGTTCCCTGATTCAGTAATCGCGAAGATGTTCTCCTGCGGGCCTAACAAGATTGCTTATGTGGCGAGATTTGGATTGGGGGAGTTTATAAAGAGGGAATTAATTCGTACTTGTAGCGAATTAACTCAAAGGGGAAATATTAATAATTATTCATAACTCAATATGACTTATTAATTATGATTAATTATGAATATGTAAACCGGTTAATCAGATTTACTGGATATAGCTACATTAATCTTAATATTACAATCAATTAACCTGTTGTCCAGGGAACACTTAGTGTTGATTGTTTAATAATTCTAAGAAATGTTCATTTCCAGGTTATGGAACAATAACATTCTTATCGCACCATGCTACTTAGAGCATAGGTTTGGGTCTATATCACTTAAAAGGCAATTCATTAGCAGATGGAGTCACAACCAAACATGTATTGTGCACAATCTTGATTAACTAACTCACAAACACATAACTAAACTAACTAACACATAACATAACATAACATACACAAAGGGTCACACACATATGTAGGTCAGAATGAGTAATGATAGAGTTGAACCGGAAGAGGTACTGTTACTAGAGCTATAGGAAAGTCAAAGACACTCTGGAAAGGACTCATCAGTTTCTTTTAGCAATAGCAAAGGTAAGTCTTACAAATCAATACTAAATCGCTGTTTAGCATTAAAATGTACGATACTTGCAAGATGCCTTTAGGCTGAGGAGCGTCGGATCTGCAGGTTGAGGATGAATCTTGAGGTTATCGTCTGAAGTTGTTGCCAGTCTGTTGGGTGATGAGCACATGGCTGGGTGTTGTAGGCCGGGGACCTACCAGCCTTGCGGCCGGGCCTAGAGAGGCCGGCCGCAAGGAGACCTGTTCGGTCATCCAGAAGCAAGGAAGAAGAGAGGGAGTGGCACTGTTCGCTGGTTTTTAACCTCTGGTCAAAGTCCAACCTCTTAGGAATGATGGGGGCCAATGAAGATGTTGTATTTCCGGGTGACACACACCCCCTTGTCAGGGCTTTTATGACCAAGTAAGATTAAACTGTCTGAGCTTTGAAGAAGAACTATTAAAGCTTCTTGTAATACTTATGTCTTGTGCAGGTATGGACATACCGCATACACAAGCATTTAAATCTGCTCGATACGAACCCATAGACACCAAACATGGCATAATTGAAGTTACCTTGCAGGTCATAACATTTAAAAATCATAAAGCATGTAAATACAATGGGTACAATACAACAACAGCAATCATGGATCTCATTTCCTGAGAATATGTATGTAGAGAATAGTCTGTCTATAAATTAATGCAGTAACGTCTGTGTTGTGTGTGGAAAATGCAGGGAAGATGCAGATTTCCTGTGTCTCTTCTCTGCTCTCAATGTGGCAGCACATTCCTCAGTGCAATAAACTTCTCGGGGGATGGGGACAGTCAAATTCCAGAGTGAGCTTAAAACTATTGGTGAACTAACAAATAATTGTGTCTGATTTGTCTCAGTCATTACATACTCTTACCGGGCCATATGTTGTAATGTTCGACGAAAGCCTAAATCAGACCATCAAGACCAAGCAGCTTGACGACCACGTTCATTTCTGGAACAATGGAATTGTTAAGTCGAGGTACCTGGGCTCACAGTTCATGGTACAGTGCTGGACCCACACACACACATCAGATAATCCATGTTAAATATGAGATGAAATCTATTCTATTTGAGGGCAAGTTTGTTTTAGCCTATTTTCATTTTGGGCCTAAGGTTTTGGGTATTTGGCACGTTGTTGGGTGTGGAAGGTTACTAATGTGATTGCTTTATCTGTAAATTAAATTAATGCTTTTTCAATGACTGAATTCATTGAAATAAAATTATTTTTTCAGAATTTCTTTGATTTGAATATTTTTTGGTAATGTAGGTCTTAAATTTCAATCTTTATGGTCTTAAAAAGGTCTTAAATTTGACTTACTGAAACCTGCATGAACCCTGTATACAGATTACAGATCTGTGTAGATATAGTACTTTAAAAAAAAAAAAAAAAAAAAAGACATAGGTGTTCCTTAATAACAAACCTCATATAACAAAAGAAATTGCACAATATAGAGAATTCTGGAAGAGAATTCATACCATTCTGACTGAAGTTTTTACATAGGAACAATACACCCATGGCGTTGCTTTTCATTAAAGGATTAGTTCACTTTCAAATAAAATTTTCCTGATAATTTACTCACCCCCTTGTCATCCAAGATGCATGTCCTTCTTTCTTCAGTCAAAAAGAAATTAAAGTTTTTGATGAAAACATTCCAGGATTATTCCTTCAAACGGTTGAAGGTCAAAATTACAGTTTCGGTGCAGCTTCATACCAGACGAGGAATAAGGGTCTTATCTAGCGAAACGATCTGCCATTTTCAAAAAAAAAAAAAACTGTATATGCTTTATAAACACAAATGATCGCCTCACAAGTGCTTCCGCCAGTTCGCCTTCCGTATTGTTCAAAAAGCTTACGCCGTATGTCCTACACCTTCCCTATTTAAATTACGAAAAAAACAGAACTGGCACCGCATTCATTCCATAATTTGAATTTTGTTTTTTATTGTGAATGTACACAAATAAAAGAAGACATTTCACAGATTTGTGATAAATAACTTATCTGTATGTCTAAAATTGACAGAGTATTTTGAGTCTCTTTCACAGTTATCAGGAAAAAACACAAGTGAAGGTGCCGGTGACTTTACCAACCCGTGAGAGTTAAAGTGGCTCCTACCGTGCACTTCACAGTAGCATGTATTCTCTTATAAATTGAACAGAACAGAGAATAGAAAAGAAATCTTAAGAGTAAAAAGATATTTTTTATTGCATTGTATAGCGAATAAGACATGTTAAAAGTGGTTCAGGTCTTCGGGGAGTGGCAGTCTCAGAGACAGTGGAAGTCTGAGAAGCAGTAGCTCTATCAAATCTAGTGGCAGTTGAGAAGCAGTGGTCTCCAATGCAGTAACAGTCTGAGAGGCAGTAACAGTCTCTGATGCAGTGGCAGTCTGAGTAGCAGTGCCAGTCTCAGAGGCAATGGAAGTTAAAAGAAGTTTGAGAAGCAGTATTGTCTCTAAGGAAGTGTCAGTCTGAGAGAAAGTCAGTCTACGAGGCAGTGTCAGTTTCGAAGACAGTGTCAGTTTGAGAGATAAGGTCAGTCTCAGAGACAGTGGCAATCTAAGAGTCAGTGTCAGTCGTAGAGTCGGTGTCAGTCAGAGAGTCGGTGTCAGTCGGAGAATCGATGTCAGTCGTAGAGTCGGTGTCAGTCAGAGAGTCGGTGTCAGTCGGAGAATCGATGTCAGTCGTAGAGTCGGTGTCAGTCAGAGAGTCGGTGTCAGTCGGAGAGTCGTGTCAGTCAGAGAATCGATGTCAGTCGTAGAGTCGGTGTCAGTCAGAGAGTCGTGTCAGTCGGAGAATCGGTGTCAGTCGTAGAGTCAGTGTCAGTGTCAGTCAGAGAGTCGTGTCAGTCGGAGAGTCGGTGTCAGTCATAGAGTCAGTGTCAGTCAGAGAGTCGGTGTCAGTCGTAGAGTCAGTGTCAGTCAGAGAGTCGGTGTCAGTCGTAGAGTCGGTGTCAGTCGTAGAGTCAGTGTCAGTCAGAGAGTCGGTGTCAGTCAGAGAGTCGGTGTCAGTCAGAGAGTCGTGTCAGTCGTAGAGTCAGTGTCAGTCAGAGAGTCGGTGTCAGTCAGAAAGTCGTGTCAGTCGGAGAATCGGTGTCAGTCGTAGAGTCAGTGTCAATCAGAGAGTCGGTGTCAGTCGTAGAGTCGGTGTCAGTCAGAGAGTCGGTGTCAGTCAGAGAGTCGGTGTCAGTCGTAGAGTCAGTGTCAGTCAGAGAGTCGGTGTCAGTCGTAGAGTCGGTGTCAGTTGTAGAGTCAGTGTCAGTCAGAGAGTCGGTGTCAGTCGTAGAGTCGGTGTCAGTCATAGAGTCGGTGTCAGTCAGAGAGTCGGTGTCAGTCAGAGAGCCGGTGTCAGTCGTAGAGTCAGTGTCAGTCAGAGAGTCGGTGTCAGTCGTAGAGTCAGTGTCAGTCAGAGAGTCGGTGTCAGTCGTAGAGTCAGTGTCAATCAGAGAGTCGGTGTCAGTCGTAGAGTCAGTGTCAATCAGAGAGTCGGTGTCAGTCGTAGAGTCAGTGTCAGTCTGAGACCCGGTGTCAGTCGTAGAGGGATCTGAATGCTAGAACGGGGAAGGAAGTGGAGACAAATATATAAATGGCTCACTTAATCATCATCAAAAACGATGTACTAAAACTTGTCAGAATTACGACAACACAAACAGACATGGAAAAGTCCTGCAGCTCTGCAAAAGCCTGGGCCTTTATATAGTTAATGGCAGAACAAAGGGTGATTCTCTGGGTCGATTTACCTACTGCTCACATTTAGGCAGCAGCACAGTAGATTACGTAATCACAGATATAGACCAAAATTAAATCAATTATTTCACAGTGATGCCACAGCTGCCGTTATCAGACCACAGTCACACAGTCCTCAGTATAAACAGATCAGTGAATCTTCTGCCATCTTCAGATCAGAAGGTTAAACTGTATCCACTCCCCCCCAAATTTATAAGGAGTAAAGACAGTCCTGCCCAGTATGAAGCTGCGCTCCAAAGCGCTCATGTTCAGAACATGATAGACTCATTTAGCGAAGAGAAATAACCCACCAATTTAGCAACTGAACAGTTAACAAAAATCTTCTCTACAGTGGTCAGAAAAGAAAAAATTATAGAAGCAAAAAAGAAATGGCTAATGCTTGTTTTTTTGATAAAGAATGCCAAAAAGTAAGAAAAGAATTATGGTCATTATCAAAAAAAAAAAATGAAAATAAAACTAAACAAGATTGAGGAGGCAGTCGATCAAAATTCTTTTTGGGAATTATGGAACAATTTAGAGAAATCCAAAAAAGCCAAACACCTTCCCATCTATAACCCTATAATCTGGACTGAACGTTTTGGAAATCTTTATTCATCAAACGAACCAACCCTCGCCTAAAAACATCTGACCTCTCAACTACATAACCTGGAACGCACTATAAAAGACCAGCTAAATCATTTAGACCAGCCCATAGCATTAAATGAACTGACAGACAAGATGAAATCCCTAAAAAACAAAAAAGACCTGTGTTGTAGATGGAATATCAAATGAGATGCTGAAACACAGTAGCCCCAAACTGAAAGATGCTATTCTAAAATTATTAGACCTTTTATTAAAATCAGGACAATTTCCTGAAATATGGAAAGAAAATTTGATAACTCCAGTTTTCAAACAAGGTGAGAAGTACGACCCAAATAATTACAGAGGCATCACAGTGAGCAGTAACCTCGGAAAACTATTCTGTTCTACTATTAATGACAGATTAGTTCAGTTCATTCAAGAACACAAGATTTTAAGGAACTGTCAAATTGAATTTATGCCCAATCAGAGAACATCGAATCACATTTACACACTTCACAAACTAATACAAAAATATGTTCATCAAAAAAAAAAAACAAGGAAAAATATTCGGCTGCTTCATTGATTTTAAAAAAGCCTTTGATTCTTTATGGCATGATGGGCTTTTTCTAAAACTTATCCAAAGTGGAATAGGAGGAAGGACATATGATATCATAAAGGACATATACAACGGGAACAAGTGCTGTGTCAAGATCAACGACAAACGGACTGATTATTTCAGTCAAAATAAAGGAGTCCGTCAAGGCTGCAGCCTCAGCCCAACTCTCTTTAATATATATATCAGTGAGGTGGCATCAGCACTTGAGAAGTCCTCCTGTCCTGATCACCTCGAGGGCAGAGAAATCAAATGCCTCCTGTACGCCGATGACCTTCTGCTGCTGTCACAGGGACTGCATGAAAGCCTCTTAATTCTAGAGCAGTACAGTAACTCCGTCTTGCCTTTAAGGGTGTCCTAGATTCAAAAATTGAATTTACCTAAGCATAGTTAAATAACAAGAGTTCAGTACATGGAAAAGACATACATTGAGTCTCAAACTCCATTGTTTCCTCCTTCTTATATAAATCCCATTTGTTTAAACGACCTCCGAAGAACAGGCGAATCTCAACATAACACCGACTGTTACGTAACAGTCGGGGTGAACGCCCCAATATTTGCATAATGCCAGCCCATGTTCCCAAAATTAAAAGGCATTAGACAAGGGCAGCCAGTTAACGTCTGGATCTGTGCACAGGTGAATCAACAGACTAGGTAAGCAAGCAAGAACAATAGCGAAAAATGGCAGATGGAGCAATAATAACTGACATGATTGACATGAATGGCTTAGCGAAGTGTCAATTAACATGGAAAAATCCAAAATCATGATCTTCCAAAAAAAACCTCGCCTTACTGCAAAAAAATATAATTTTACAATCGGGGGAACACTTCTTAAAATCATGTCACATATTATACTTATTTGGGTCTCACAATCTCAGCTTCTGGACAATTTGAAATGGCAATAAAAGATCTGACCGATAAGGCACGCAGGGCTTATTACAATATAAGAAAATCATTGTTCAAATTCAACCCACCTATCAAACTTTGGATGAAAATTTTCGATGGCATCATCAAACCCATTCTTTTGTACGGCTGTGAAATCTGGGGCCCAAAATTTAAATTAAACTATGAATCTTGGGACAAAAACCCTGTTGAAATTTTCCACTGCGAGTTCTGCAAAAACATCCTGGGTCTTCACAGAAATGCCCCTAGTCTGGGTTGCAGGGCAGAACTGGGCAGATTCCCTCTCCTATCTGAAATCCAGAAGAGAGCAGTGAATTTCTGGTTCCATCTGTCAGACTCACAGGCAGATGCCTACCATCACTGCGCTCTTAAATACAGGGCAGGACACCCAGAGAATGACCCCTTGCACTATTTAGTGGAAACACACCAACTAAATTCAAAAATTCAATTAAAACTCTCAAAAATTAAAGAAATAGGTCAAAGAACCCAGGAAAAATACATCCATGATTGGCAGATCAAACTAACACAAAAAAACAAATGGATGTATTTTCACAAAATAAAGACAGATTATCAATTGGCACCTTACTTGATAAAAATGACAGACTATTGTCAGAGAAAGCTCCTGGCAAAGTATCGTTTGATCCTTGAAGTACTGTTGAAGTACTGCTCTCTGTATTTATTTACCCTTTATTTTTTATGTTATGTGATAACATATACAATATAGCCATGTGTGTGTATATATATTTTTCCACTCCATCCAGTTGGTTCTTGTAAAGAGTGAACCCAAATGTGAACACAACTCCTATTGGCATCAAACCACACGCCTCTACAGAATGTATTTACCCATCTCTCTCTTTCTTAAAATATTACTAAAGCATTGGTCATGAAATGAACAAATAAATATAAATATACAATACATTTAAAAAATAGTCTTTAATGTTAATAAGTGGAAAATTATTATCAAAAAGTTTAACAGTTGTATTGAAGCTTATTTCATCCACAGCATAAAAAAGGCAATTGTGACTCTGTTTCTAACAGTTTCTAACTCTGGTTCTTTTCTGACTGTTTTATTCCTCCCAATTCTGACCAAAAAAAAAGAGTTCTATGTTAATTTTGAGGAGAAAACATTAGAATTGCAAGATGAAAACTCACAATTGTAAGAAGTTTTTACAATTTTTAGAAGTAAAAAAGAACAAATCAATGTATAATTTACAGTCAAAATCTGTAAACTGCTATTCCCACAATTCCCTGTGTAACTCCACATTTGAAAATATTTTGTTTTAAAAAATCATGTTTCTAAATAGTTTTTGTTATCAGTTGTGTACATTAGGGTTTTATCTTCTATTGTTTAATGAATGTTTATTGCATTATTTAAGTGTTGTGAGTTACCATGATGGTGTTTTGCGTTTGCGTGAATGACTCTTTTGCACCTTCTTTTAGGGATGGGTGATACCACTTATTTTGTTTTCGATACCAATACTTTCAAGGCCAAAATTGCCGATATCTATACCGATACGATAACTCCACCTGAATTTAAGTTATTAAATTATTAATAATTTAAATTCTTAAATTACTATGAGTAAAATGGGTAATGGTACCCACATAACATTATATTTGAAAGGAATTTTAACATTCAATACATCTAATTGCAATTTATTAGATTATATTTTTGTTTACACATGGTTAAAATATTTATTTGTAGTGGTAACCATAGAAATCTACAAATACTATAGGCCTAGCTGAACTATGGTCACTGTAGTAATGGTTCAGTTTCATAAGGGACTGCCAGTGACAGGCTGTTGCACTCATAAATGCAAACTTTGTATTCTGACAGTGTAGTTACAGAACAGAACATCAATATGAACTTTTAATGTTCAATTTAAATAAATGTAATTGCAAAAACTATGTAGGCTACTATTTCATTTTGTTTGTTGTGAAATAACTCAAACATATCATGTTGTTCTGTCTGCTGTTAAGCATTGTTCAGGGCTGCGTTTTTCCCAAAAGCATCAATGGTTTCTTACAATATTAAACACATGCAGCCATTTGAATGTAGTGTCGGCAGTGAACGAACGCTTTCTGTGATTGATTGGTTCTGACTTGCAGCATTTGCGTGTTCAGATGAGCAGGAAAATAGTTCTACTACACAATTATTAGCTAACATAGGTTATTTGTCCAATTCAATGCATATTGTATGCATACAATTTATTGTTAATTAAACAAAATCGCTGGTAAAAAAAAAACATACCTTAGTATTGATATTTTTATTTGAGTATCGATTCTTTCGATACTCAACATCAGTATCGATATATCGATACTTCATATCGATCTGCCCATCCCTACCTTCTTTACATTTAGTATATACTTCAGCTTGTGGAAAAGCTACTTGTGATGAACTTAATGTGGCTTAAAATGTCAAATGTTTACAAACTCATTTACTAGAGTGAGAAAAGTAATTAATTAAACGGAACGAATTCAAACTCTTTTTTCGTTTTGATATGACACATTCACATTAATATTACACTTTCATGAATATCACTGAAATTACATAGTCATGCAGAAGTTAAACAAGACTGGTATGAATTTAGTGGATGTGCTACTTTTGATCACTCTTCTTGTGACAGAGTGATAGGCGCACAATAATTCCTCTTTAAACTAAACTGCAGATCTCACGTTATGAGAATGCTTTTTAGTGAGAACGATGATCAGTGATGCGCACTTACGCCGATATTATGGCAGACAGCTGGATTTGGTGGTCGAACAGTCCATTGTCCAGTTTGAATAGGTCCAATGATAGCTTACTGTACATCTGCCACTTCACTGATGGTCTTTAAACAATTACGAAAATACCACTGTATTTGAAGGATATAACTTGAATTGAAGGCCTGAATCTGTTTCCACTAAAAATAACCTATAAACATCCTAAAAGATATGTTTACCTTATCAGCAAAACTGCACAAATTTGACTTGAAACAATTGACTTGGAAATGAATGAATCAACTTTACTCTAAACTTTATCTGAGAAGTATTTTATACAATTTTGTGTTTATGGATATTTTGATATAGGCTAATTATTCTAAAAGAAAGGATAAAAAGAATATTGGATGATTTGGCATTGGCAATATGTAATATTTTTCAATGTCTTGTACCTTTGACGGTGATAACCATGGTGCCACGTGGATGGGAAATGAAATGCAGAGGTTATGCATAGTAAAACTAGGCGTTGTAAGCTCCATATATGGTGATTTCGGGGAGGAGACGGGGTGGAGGTACACGTACCCACTATCTTCAGCTGACTGGGATTTATGAAGGGATTTTTACGCAGGTTCTGGCGTACACATGGTTTAATTCTTTTGTGCGTACACATACTTTTAAGATGAAATCTACATAAAGTTTTATAAAAGAGGCCCCTTGATGTCATTTGCTCTCTGGATATTGATGAATATGAAAACTGAGCAGTGCTCCTTCAACCTTTTCAGCAAAATCTCAACTGGAGTGAGTTTTTGTTAATGGCTTTAGAACGTTAGAATGTATTAGGCCTCATTTCAGTTTACATGCTAATTTTGGAAATTCATTGCTATTTTCGTTGAATACGGGCAATGGCCGCAGCCATGTTTGTTTACATTACAAAGCAGTATGGGTTTCACGTGACTCATAATAAACGTTTTCAGTAACGTGACCTGTGCCGGCAGGATAAAACAAATAAACTTACACTGGGCTCTCCGTAAAGATGCAGCACAAGCCGGTCAATTTTCCTTCTGTTTGAAGCCACAAATATTGGATAACCTCTCAACTGAAGATAAACAAAGATATGAACACAAACGCTAGTGCCCATAGTATACCGTATACCAACAGGAAGATTCCATCTGGACCAGGAAACACGAGCTTAGTTACCACCATGCGTAGGAGGATCAAAGTTGTGCATTATTTGTACTTTGGTGATCACACAAGGTAGATATTATGATTATGCATTGCAAATGTGTGTTTAATATATATATTCCATTTTAACCAATACACATTATTTACAAAATATACAGAACAAGTATTGTTATAGTGCTATAACAAGAAATTTAGATTTCTTTTCTTTTCTTTTCTTTAGAAATGGGCCAAAGTGTGGTACTTCTCTGTTGGACACAGTGCTGTGTTGCAAGGCTTGCACATAAACCTTGTCTTCTGCAGGCACTTTTTTGTTGGTCAGGCATACCTTACAGTGTCTGCCTGTGTTCTTCCACTGTTGGGCAGTTGAAGGGATCTCTGAGGGGAAATGATGGCTAGTGAGACAAAGTGGTTTGTCAACAGGAGGGCGACCAACAGTAGATGGCTTCCGGGGAGCGTGGTTTTCTTTCACAAGTTGGCGAACAAGTTTTTGATGAAACCTTTGGAAAGTCAGGCTAAAATCCTTCTTCACCTTGTACACAATGAATGCATTGTTTATTGCAAGGTTCACAAAATGGAAGAACAATTTCTTATACCATTTTTAAGGTCTTGTGGTCACAGCCAACAAAACTATCCTTCATTCTTAATTGTAGTCCAGCACATATTGTGGTCAGCATGTGGACATTGCGCTTGTTATGCCACTTCACTGCCAGCATGTCCTTGCAACTTTTGAAGTCTGCCTCCCCACTGGACATCTTGTCACGGAAGTGCAGCATGCTCTTTCTGTTGGCCCTCACAATTCCACAAGCCCCAGTTTTAGCTCTCAGCAGGTGATCGAAGAGAGTAGAACTGGTGTACCAGTTGTCAACAGTGAATGCCCTCTCCCCAGATATGGCTCCAGCAGTGTCTGCACTACTGAGCCGGACACACCAGAAGTCCTCGAGTGTGTGTGATGTCTGTGCTGGAGCCAGTGTACACTTTCACACTGATGACATACCCAGTCATTGCACAGCATGAGGAGCTTGATCCCAAACCTCTTCCTGCCGAAATCCAAGCCGGCCTTTCCACAGCAGCAGTAACTCATCAATACACAAGTCCATGTGAGGAACAAAAATCTGCCCAAAAGCAGCCATCAGAGAGGTGAAAACACTTATAATTTTTTAATTTTATTCAGAGGATCTCTGAGGTTTGCTGTAGCATTGTCAGGAAAGTGGAGGGCCATCAGCAGGAGTGACCCAGAATGAAGAGAGTGGAGAAAAACAGGGTCTGTGTTACCGGATCGGTGGTCCAGTAATCCCGCAAAGAACCTTTTCTCACCAAGCCCATCACAATAACTGCTGCCAGAAATGTGTACATTTCATTTACAGTTGTTTCAGCCCACTTTGCCAGCTTCCCAGGGACAGTAGCAGACTCTTTCAGCTGATGAGCATACCTGTTGGTCTCCTGTACCACTTGCTCCACAAGTTGCTCATTCAAAACAAAATCTGAAACATTCTGCCTCAGAAGGATTTGTCAGACTATCTTGAATGCCTTGGTTGTGTTGTCAAAATCCAGGTCTGGTGGAGAGGATGAATCGGACATCCAGGTCGGAAGGAAACAATCCACAACAGTGTCCTGACTAGCAGAGACACCATTGTCGGCCGTTCGGAATGATCACAGCCTGTAAGTTTTTCCGGGACGTAGGCTTCCTCATCACTGTCTGACAGCCTGTCACTGTAGCTGTTGGATTCAGCATCTGAGTTGAAAATTAATACCAAAATATTTTTCTTGCCATTTTTACTCTAAGGTAATGTTGCCAGCTCAGAGTGAGACCTTGGATAAACACTTGGATAAAAAGGGATTAGGGCATAGGGATGAGCCCTTTCGTATGGAATGCAGGGCAGGGCTTTCCTCTATTCCCCCCTTATTTCTATGTGGGTAAATATCTTGCTTAGCTCCTCTTCTAATAGGGACAAGGTTTCATAGATGTCCTCATTAATGGCACTTGAGCTTGCTTTCTTGTAGATCTCAAGAGTCAAATGTGATGCTTCCCCTTCACGCTGCTTGTTGAAAATAATGACCTGTGCCAGAACAGTCTCATTTAATGCCTTGTATGCTCTTAAACTCATTTGCTGCATCAGTTCCTCTCTTGCTTCATCTTCTACCATCCTGAGACATAGTTTCTCAGAGCAATCACATTTTTGGTAAGGGTTCATGTAATTTCTTCTCTGCCAAATTACCATAATTCATAAGAGCCTGCCCAATCATGTCCTCCACAGCCCCTTTGAGACCGAATTCAATTTTGACTGCTGCTGAAGGTTTTCCATATTCATTTTTGCATGGACTTAACTGTGTAAGACGCTTGGCAATATTGACAACAAGCTGAAATTTTGATGGTGCACACAAATCTTCAAGACCATTGACAGTCTTGTCCATATCTTTAGCAATTAACATGAATTGGTCAAGCTCTCTCATTCTTTGTGCAATGTACTGGTGCTTCACCATCTTTGCAAATCAAAGAATCTTCTAATGTGAAAAGACACAATCATCTTGTCGATTGCTGATGATCCTTTGACATCCATCTGAGGAAGCTGCTATTGGAAGTAGACATGCCGCACAACTTTGTACTTTCCCACGTGTTTTGTTTTTTAATGCCATCTTTCCACACATGATTTCTTAGTTTTGCATGAGGACTGATGTCCCCACAGGTAATTTTTCCATAAACCAGTCTAAAACAATAAGGGACAAGGCAAATAATCCTTAAAGGCATTAGAATATTTTCCTGTGTAGCATCGTGTTCCCAGTGTTGTTCTTCCAAACACTGCCAGCAGGAGGTCTTTTGTGGCCTTCTTAGGATCTGTCCATTTATGTGGCCAAATTGTTCGGCACTGATGCACCTGTTTGGGCCAATTTTCACCTAAAAACAGTGACCAAACAATGAAATAATAACAGAAAGTCCTTGAAATAATACATACTGCCTAGGGGTTGGCAATATGATAACATTTCTCATGTCGTCATATAAGATTTTGATTTCACTATAACAATATATATCACAACAGTTATTTTTGCAGTAAATAAAGTTTATATCATCAATTTTTGATATTATAATATTATAGTTCTTGTTGCCAGTTTTAATATGACAAAAAAACTAATACTTAAGTTAAAAAAATTAGGGTGTACTCACACTAGGCACTCTGAACCATGCGCGAGCACATTTGCCCTAAAGCCCGGTTCGTTTGACAAGTGTGATCATTCTGTTCTGTGCCCTGGTGCGTTTCGTTTGGCCAGCCCTGGCCCACTTGGAAGAGGTAGGCCAGAGCATGGTTCAGTTGGGCTCAAGCACAGTTCACGGAACTAGAGATGTGACGTCACCAAAAGCGACTTGTTCAAAATGGTGACAAAGGATCACTAGGGATCACTGAGTCCGAAATTTTCGCATGCGTTTTTTCGTATTCTTGATCCTAAAAATTCTTCACGCACAGAGACCTTGCACACTGAGTCTGATGCATATTAATGAATCCGTTGCGAAGAAAATCGCAAAACAATACAAAATTAAGTCTTCAAGCAGTGAGAATGAGTGTCCTCTCTTCTTAAAAAGAGAAAAGAAAAGAAAATTTTGGGTCCCTCCAATCCCGAGATTGCATAGAGAGAAAGCAGAGTTCACCTCATCAAGGAGCTGCGTGATTATCCTGAGCGTTTCAAAGTTTACTTCAGGATGTCAGTGGCTCAGTTTGATGCTTTGCTACTGCCACAATCTGACTTTATATTCTGTCTCTTTGTATTCCTCACGTTGTTTGTCATTCAGTGCTACTGCTTTGTGCTATAGATGACATGAATTTGGCATTTGCTTGTATGGTGGCTCTGAAACGTCTCTCAAAATGCATGCCACGGATGCGAAAAACTCAGAAAATCGAACCCGATCCGAATATTTTTATGACGGACAAAAGTTTCGGAGGCAGCGTGCAAACGTGATTGACATAACGTGAGGTCGAATTTATTTTTTAACGTGCGAAATTTCGCATGCGAATTTCGGACTCAGTGTGCAAAGGCCTTTTGCTTGATATCTGGGCTGATGAAAGTATCCAGGAACAACTAGACAAAACACACAAAAACTCTGAGATATTTTCTAAAATGTGGGAATATCTTTGTGCTCGTGGTTACCAGAGAACCACTGAACAATGTTGTGAGAACCTGAAAAAACTGCAGGCTCAGTATTTGAAGGTACAGGAAGCACTCCGTAAATCTGGCAGCTCATCGAATGAAAAGGAAAAATTCCAGTGGTATGATGCTGTCTACAACATAATCAGCTCTAAACCAAGTAGCCAACCAAATGTTCTGGAGTCTGCACCATCTGTTAACGATACAGAGGACGCAGGACTGGCAAGATCACAGAGCAGTGAGTAACGTTAGCATATATTAGCTCTTTTATTTGACACCTATGCTGTCACTGATGCTTCAATATCTGCATATAGTCGTTGTGTGTTATTATATTAGTGTTTGCAGTGTTCATTTTGCTTTTATTTTCAGCCACATCACTCACTGGTGATGAAACACAGGAGACCTCTGATAATAGTGCACCTGAAACAACACCGTCAGAACAGGGCAAGAAGAGAAAGAGAAAGACAGATGTGAGTGACATGATGGCAGCCTTTATAGACATGCAGAAACACCATCATGATGAATTCATGCAAGTGGAGCAACTGCGTTACCAGCAAGAGAAAGAAATGCTTGAACACTGGATGAAAGCTCAAGTGGAGATGGAGGAGCATCGGCAACAGCCACAGAGGGAGGAACGCCAACAAACAAACATGATGTTCCTGCAAATTATGAACAGACTGTTTGATGCCATGAAACCCTCACATTCACATCAAGTCACTCCTCATCCTCCTCTGCACTATTCCTACCGTACCCGTGCGGAGACACCACCAGGTTTATCGCAACATTTAAAGCAGAACTAAGTAACTTTTTTTACCTTCATAAATAGTTTTCTAAGTCCTTACGATGGTTAATTGACTTGTAGTGGTGTGTTTGAGGCGAGCACTAACCTCCTCTGGCACGTCTACGCCAGAAAACAGCACTTGCAAGTTGAGCTTCGCCGACCCGACACAATCTCGCCTCATGTTCACGTTCACGCGAGTGACAAAATGCTTTACGGTAATTCAAAAACAATGTATATATTATGACTTTATAAGACAATTTCGAAAACTACCCTCCTCCATCGAGATTTCTTGTACTGTATTTGCAAAACTACCGCGCTGGTGAGCGTTGTAGTCGTTGTAGTCCAGAGCTGCGCTTGGAGTATTTACGACAGTGTGATTCACTGAAGGAACCTGTAGGGGGAGCTTCGCAAATCTTACTGAGTTCTGCTTTAAGGGCCTAGTTCTACACAACATAGTTCTTTGTCTGTGTATGGCCAATATTGGATAATCGCGCTCGGGCTCGGTTCAAGGCAACCGTGCCTAGTGTGAGTACACCCTTAAGCTTAGTGAAGACAAGTAAACACTAACTGATAAAATAAGAAGGAACTAATTACAAGCAATAGAAAAACAAATACTAATTGTCTATATGCTGTCGTTCTCAACTATTTACATTCCCAAACTGACTGTTTACCTGAATACGTTGATAGTGTTGTGTATATTTGACTATTTAAGCGAAATACGCCTAAAAAAACAATCAGTTTGGTACTCGAGGCCTGTTTTAAAGGCGGCTTTATGTGTGCACCACTTATATAGATCAGTGGTGTGCGTGCTTTTGGTGCGAGCGTGAAACCTATGGGAATTACTAAAATTATGCGTAATACAAGCACTATTCAGCTGGAGTGAATGTAATTGCAAACAGTAATTCTTGCAAATGGTTGCATTCTTTGTTCATAAAGTGTTCTACTTTGTATACTGTATGTTTTTCATGTTAAATGTTACTGGTACAATTTTCAAGAAATGTGTTTAAGCAATTGAGAAAAACTGTAAACATCTGGACATGGACAAGGGGCAAGTGGAACAATGATAATCTATCAACAAAGATATGATTGTTGAAAACCTTAAAGAGATCTCCGGTAACTGCACATGCTCCAGGATGCAATGTCTGAACACCCACTGGATAAAGTCTTGCAGAGAGATCTCATACTACATTGCAAAGGAGCAAGGATTGAGGATTTAACAGTTTTAGAACAAAGTTTGGAAAACATGCAAGAGAGTTTGAAGCAACTGCACTAATAAAGTTCAAAAGAATACTGTTCATTGGAGCTTAATAAATGTTTTGGACAGACATATGTTGTTTAGTCTGCTTAGGACAGATGTTTTTGCAGACTATTTTTTAATAATGGCTTTATTTTTTTTGGAGTGCAGTTGGGGGAAGAGAAAGCTTAATGAGAAGGGCCTAGGCAGTCCATTATAATAAGCTAAAGAGTTTAACTTCAGATGTGGTGTGTGTTTATTAAAAACGATATAGATGACTTTAAATCATGTTTTGCCTCACAGAGCAGAATTCGACGACTGAGTTTAGAACAGTGTCATCATATTCTGGAGATTTATCTTACCCAGGACCCCAGTCAAATGTTTGACATCATGCAATTTACAGCTTCAGATTCTCCTCCATCTGGTCAGCATACTTGATGTGTCTCCAGTAACTGCAGAGATGCCATCTGTAAGAACGTAAGTGTTGTGGGCAACAAGTGCAGCAGCACTGCATTTCCAGACTTCCCCTTATGGAGGTGTATACATTTAGCCAGATGTATCTGGATTGATATTGGAGCTGTTCCTGACGCTGTGGAGCCTGGGGAGAGCAATACACAGTTCCATTATGCTGCTTACTGTCAATTTGTTGTTTGGCAATACAGGGCGCAGGGGCAGGGGCACAGAGTGGTCATTCCCAGCTGCTGTGTGTGGACAATACGTGATTGTTTCAGTGATCCCCATGGACAGTATCAGGATTATGTTCCACTAAGACTAAATAGAGATAATGTAGATGGTGTGTTCAAAAACTATTTTTTACTTATACTACGGGGCTGTTGAATGCTCAAATCTGATTGGTTGACCAACTTTCTAAGGCGTGCAATTATATTCAGGGAAACACACGGTTAAAGTAGTTCTAGCAGGTCTTGAACACATTACAGTTCCATATCACTTCGCCAAATGATTTCAGTTATTTCAAAAGGTCCTTACGTCCTATAACAGCAAAAGAAACAAAACCCACAATGACACCGACCAAGCAAATAAATATAGTAAACTATAGGATGAAAAGGACAAATTAGTGTCATGGTTTTTTCCACAAAATACATTTTATTGTGTCCTGAAAGCACATCCTCTCTCTCTCTCTCTTTCTTTCAAATGTACAGTATAACATTAATACGGACACACACTCGCACAGAAACGTTTTGTCAGTGCTGCTCTGACGAATTAGTCAGTAAAATGACTCACCAGTGAGGTAATAACTGTGCGATTCTTGAGGTAGATAAACTTATAGTTTTGTTTCGATATTAGTACAGACAGTGCTGCCTTGAGAGAGGCACAGACACTCCAGTAGGCTAATTCACATATGCGCTCTCTCTGCATTAATAAGTGCATTAATAACTGTATCAATGGTATTATTCTGCTATCAAGGCTCAAGCCTCCGTTACTAGCTCTGAAATGACGTTTTGGAATTAGAAACAGAGTCTTGGGATGAGATGCGTAAGAAATTAGTCTCACACATAAGTGTTTTAAGGACAAAAACCTGACAAATCTCTTGAAATACACCATCGAAGTGTCTTGAGGTGTGGTAACTGTAGTATAAGCTGAATAATTGACTCCAAATTCGAATTCCGCTTCGTGTCGTGGCTGTGTTACCACATCTGGTCTGAATTATTTCAATGGCCTATCGTCAATTATTCCTTACTTGTTCTGTTACTTCTTGTAAATTATTCTAATAAGGGACAATTTCATTATCTTGACATTTCAATGAAAAAGTGTATGTACATACAGAAAGAACAATCAAAAATACAATATAACAATGTTGATCAAAACAAACATCTTAAATGTTTATTTCACAAATTCACATTTACATATAATTAAACAGAGTAAAGGTTAAGCGTATTTGGCATGCTGTCCGGGGGGGTAGGGCTCCGAGCTCAGAATTTTGGCCCGAACCCAGGGTACTCCCCCTGGTTGTGGTAAAAATAGATAGAACTAGAAGCAGGTTTCTTGATTTGCATTAAAACTGGCTGTGCATTACCACTGTAATTATCCTGAAACCTGGACTGACAATTCCATGGCCAAGCTTTTATGAAGAGTCAGCCCTGTCTTTCTGTACGGACCCCACAACCTACCAGTTTATCAAGAGCCACAAGTTTTAATCAACATGATGTTTCCAAGTTTTTTGACAATCTCAGCAAGGTGCTAGATAAGCACAAATTTCATGCAAAAGACATGTGGAACATGGATGAAACTGGGGTTACAACTGTCCAAAACCCAGAAAATATTGTTGCCAGGTGCGGTGGTTGACAGGTAGGGTCATCCACATCAGCAGAGACAGAGACACTTGTGACCCATGCTTGTGCCATCAATGCCCTGGGGAATATGATTCCAACCCACTCCCTTGTGTCTATTTCAAAGATCATTTGTTATGGACCACCCCGATGCATTGGAACAGCCGCTCTGCTTCTTCTAACTCTGCCAAATCAAATACGTTCCAATGGCATTTTTTGTAATCTGTCAATGCTCTGTGCTAAGATGTGCCTGACACCCTTCTAGGTTGGCCTATCTTGCTATAGTGGGAGGAGCATCAGTTGAGGCGCGCATTAGAAGTATGCTGGCCTGTACTCTAACCATTGAGCTGGCCTCCCAGATGAACTGGGCAGTGAAGAGACTTAAAGATGAGCATAAACGAAAAACTGCGTTTAAAGACACCAGACTCAAGATGTGCATGTTTAGCAAGTCAGGGTCCACACGGGTCCTTCAATTACATTCAGTTTTATTCCATTTAAGAAGATAAAAAGTCTTAAATATATTAAATGGAATGAGAAAAGCCTTAATTATCTTTTCTAGATGTCTAAATTTTGGGGAAAAATGGGTATGGCTTAATATGATCTTTGTAATTGTTAATCTAATATCAGGAGTGTCTGATGTTATAAGGACAGGTAGAAATGCATCCGTGTTGAGATTGCATCCGTATAGTTACTCTGTAATAATGACTGGTGAAGCATTCATGCATTTAACAGTAAATACCACTTTATTTACAGAGACTCATGTTAAGGGAAGGTTTTAGTGAAGCACTGCAGAGCTTCTGGTCTGACGGTGGAAACGCAGTTTGGGCTCGGTGCTAACAACGTCATGCTAATTCATGCTAACAAAGTAATAAATTATGCTAGCAACATGCTAATTCATGTTAGCAATGTGTTATTAGCACAGTGGTAAACCCAGTGGTAAACCAGAAAAATTAAAAATAGCACTTCATCCCCAAAAGGTTGCCAACCCCTGGTCTAATACGTCCTGTAATAAAATGAAAACACATTACTTCTATTCATCTCTCATTTGAATCAACAAACTCTACATCGAGCATGTTTGTGGACAGGCTGGATTTTGAGAGTAGTCGGGAGTTGCTCTATGAAATCGTCCAGCCTGCTATGGTAGAGGTTTGCTGGTTCACTGAAATCACTGTAGAGAGTGAGGCTGCCATGGTCTTCAGACACTCCAATTACCTCTATGTATTTATCTCGGCCTTCCTCTCGGCATTCTGCATTTTAACAAAAAAATTGGCCTCACAGTAGTTATGCAATTTATCATCATTTTAGGTTGATTGCACAAAGAGATTTTTAATTTGTTCATTGTCAAAAAGAAACTTCAGTGCATCAATAATGGATATGTAATGACATGCATCTGCCTTTGACACTTAAGGCAGGAACACACCAAGCCGACGCTGACGAACTAGTGGCAACCGAAAGCATACTGTGGGGTTGGCTCACGTCTGCAGCGTCTGTGTCCTAAAGTTGGCCTGACACACCAAATCGACGCTCAACAGTCAACGGCCAAAGTAGCACGTCCGTTCTGCACCTGCATAAGATGAAATTCCTTTCTGAACCAGCAGGTGGCAGTATCTGAACAGCCAATCACAATGATCAGAGGGCACGATGGACTGACGAGCTCCGACGCCAATTCAACATGTCAAAAAGGCCGAAAAAAAAGCAGACGAGAACCAACTTCAGCTGGTGGTGCGGAACACGCTGAGAAAACTTAGTCGGTCGACGAACAAAAACTGCCCGACAGCCAACTGTCGGCTTGGTATGTTTCTGCCTTTAATTTAACTTGCTTTCTTGAAGTGCCCACTCTGTTTCTAAAGAAGATTTCCTTTAGATTGATAAAATAAAATGTTTTAATGAAAAATACTTGGTCATTTTGTAGGGGCTGCCAGACTCTGCTGATGGGAATTGGACGAGTACACCAGGCAAAATGTCTGCAGCTGCAAAAAACAATGTAAATTGTGAAACATCATTCAGTTGTTATATCCACTCCCAAAAAATTGTGAAATGGCCCTGTATTCTGACTTTGTTTCCAGAGGGCGGTGGCTACTCTTTTATGGTTCTCAACCCACTGCTAGCTAAAAACTGCAGAACATTTTCTCACTGGTCTTTTGCCGGCCAATGGGTCCATACTGTGGGTCTTCTGATACGCAACATGCTTTTCTTACTTAGTATGTTTGTCTTGCTTCCAGTCCAAATATCTAAATATTCCTAAATCAAGATGCATTTACTAAATAAATAAAGTGACATAAGATATACATAAAATTGGCAAAAGTCTTCTCCATTAAAAATGGGACAGTACCCACTTTATTTGGACCAACTTGCTCCTCTGTATGACAACCTGCAAATATAATTAATTACTGATGTATATATTTTCTACCTGTTGTTTAAAATACATAGAGTTCTGTTGTTTTATTGTGTAGATCTCCAGCTAACTGGCTAACTCATGTTTTAACTGTCTTACTGAATTAGTTCTGCCGATAAGCTGTGGGCCACTATTACCAAAAGTTGTGCAGTTAATGCAGATTTTCTGTCATTCTTACTACTTTGAGTAATGATAAAGGATTTTTCAAGGATTTTTCAAACAAACTTTAATGTTACATCAGTCATTCAATGTTAGTGTTCAGCTAACGCATGCGCCTTATTCATACAGTTAATGATACGAGTTCCCACATGTGGACCTCAATAAAATGGAAATATACATAGGTTTGTGGATATACATAACTTTTTAATGCTAAATCATCTCAATGTATGACAGACTGAGTAATCACTGAGAAATGTCCTGCTCAAGTCATCCTTGCAATGGAAGTTTGGGCTGAATAACTAGTTTTCTTCCAACGTTTCATCTTCAGGCTCAAATAGATATAGCTATTGTTACTGTCCTTACAAGTGTATACAATTGCTGAGGATTTAGGAAGCCTTTGGAGCCGAGATTCACATAATTGCCTTTTTCTTTCTGACACGCTCTGGAAGTGGTACACTAATCTCAACGCTATTTCCAACATGAACTTTCAAATGACGTTTCAGATCTCTTTGGTATGTGAAACTCACGTCACACTCAAGACACATGAAAGGTTTCTCTCCGGTGTGAAGCCTAATGTGTATTTTAAGGTTTCTTTTTTCTTTGAAACCTTTTCCACACTGAGGGCAGGTGAAAGGCCTCTCTCCAGTGTGAACTCTCATGTGAACCTCAAGATTTGATTTGCTCAAGCAAGTTCTTCCACAGTAAGGGCAAATGAAACGCTTCTCTCCAATGTGAGTTATTGCATGATCCTTAAGGAGATCGTCGTCTGCGAAACTCATTCCACACTGATGACATTTAAAACAGTTCCCTCTTGAGTGAATCTTCTTATGGGAATTAAGGGTGACTCTTTGTCTGAAACTCTTTCCACACTGATCACATGTGAAAGGCATTTCTCCAGTGTGAATTTTTATGTGGTCACTATATGTTCCTTTTTTTGCAAAGCTCTTTTCACAGTGAGGGCAGATGTAAGGCTTTTCTCCAGTGTGAATTCTCATGTGGACTTTAAGGTTTCCTTTTACAGTGAAACCTTTTCCACACTGTTGGCAGGTGTAAGGGCTCTCTCCATCGTGAACTTTCATGTGAGCTTCAAGGTTTTCATGTTTGCTGAATCTCTTTTCACACTGAAAGCAGTTTAAATTATGTCTCCCTCCTGTCTTTTGAGCTTTCCTTTTTTTGGAGGAAGTCTCTTCAGTCTGTGAGCAGCTAAGATCATTTTCTCCAGTTATGACATCATTTTTCTCTTCCTTTACATCATTCAGATCTTGAATCTCCTCTTTCAGCGGCATCAGATCTAAGGTGAAAACAGAAAAAAAGTTTGTTTAAGCCCAGTTTAATGACACAAAATCACAAATAAATGCATACTCAGAGTGCTGCACAGTTTGTTTATACCATCTGGATACTCCATATTGATCAGGTGAATGCAGGTTTTAAACAGTTTATCGTACAGGTAAGTAAATCACTGTTCTAAACTAATGTGCTGCTACATTGTAAAACACACACACAGACACTATCACATGCAGATCACACACACAGAAACATAAAACCAAAAACCTGGGAATATGGAAAAAATAAAAATAACATCTTTATTTAGATAATAGATAATATGGTGAATGAAATAGGTAAAAAGGAATATGAATTCTTGCCTACAGTGATATGGTCATGAATACCATTATGCAGAGGTTCTCAACTCTGAGCCCTCGAGATCCACTTTCCTGCAAAGTTTAGCTCCAACCCTGATCAAACACACCTGAACAAGCTAATCAAGGTCTTTAGCATTAATAGCAAGCGGTGAGATAAATTTTCAGGTTTAAAAGTGTTGTGTAAACAGCCCATTTTGCTACGTTATACTGTATTTCTTACCTACGAGGGAGTAACATTGTAGTTTTTGAAACCCACAGCTTCACTAGAGAGATACTGGTGAAATTAAATTTTATGAAGTTGTTCCATCTGGGACTTAAGCCCAAAATCTCTGTGTCAGGTACCCATCAACAGAGCTGCCAATATAACGATTTTGTCGCTAGATTTAATGAGTTTTCTGCCCCTTTTTTCAAAAGCCTAACAACAAGTCTAGCAACTTCTTGGACAAATCTTATCTAGATTCTGTGACTCGCCCACTGATCTATATTTATGTTAATATAGATAAGTGGATTCGCAAGTATGATGTTATCTAGCGACATTAAACGACCAGTTTTAGATCAAAGCAATTGGTCAGATCAGATGAAAGCAATTGGCAACACTCATGTCGCGTTACACGTTGAGCTACTTTTTAATGCACATTCACCAGGGTGCCGAGGAAAGCTTTCTGTGTGAGAATGAGCTCACATAAACATTAATTAGCATGTTAACCAGATTAGCATGCTAAGCTAGCTTAATACTAATGTTGCTTCTGGTTAACCTGATAGCTGAACAGCCTCATTAGACTGAATGGCAACTGGTGAGCAGTTATTTGTTCAGCCATTTCTGTGCGGCTCAGTCCAAAGATCATCTGATCAGATTTTGGAAAATTTTTTTAGGTGGAATAACAATAAAACTCTTCAATTCACTTCAAAATGGTGGACAAACAAAATGATGGAAAATGAAAAACGACATATCGTCAGAATCAGAATAAGCCAAGGAATGTAAATAAATGACAAATTTAAGGAACCTTTTTAAGATGTATTTTTGCAAAAACTAGGAACACTAGGTGGCAGCATGTTCAAATTTCTCAGGTACCTACAGGACATACTGTTGATGACTCCTACCAATTTTTGTGCCCATGTCAAATAATTTAATAGATAAAACTTATTGTTAGAAATTGCATTATTTATATAGCGCCTTTCCAGGGCTCAAAGACGCTTTACAATTTACATTTAACAAGGAAGAAATAATACAAGTAGACAATGATAAACATAGTTAGAAGATACAGGAAAGGAATATTACATGGACAGGGCAGCATACAGTAGAATAGAATCAAGCACAACAAAATACAAAACAGAACTTGAGACAACATAACATTCAGAGAATTATTAGTTAAGTAATCAATCAATCAATCAATCAATCCATCAGTTCAGAGACATAGCATTCAGAAAATAAGTGAGTTGAGTATTAATTTAAATTTAGAGATATTATTAGCACACCAGAGTGAGCAGGGGAGAGAATTTCAGAGTTTTGGGTGCCATAGCACTGAATGATCTGCCCCCCATTGAAGAGAGGCGATGCTGAGGGACAACAAGAAAGCCAGAGTCAGGAGGAACGAACCATTGGTTCTTATCATAAAATATGCACAATACTGAATTCAAAAACCAGAGATAATACACAAACAGTAATAATGGATGCCATTTCTTATGGATATGCATGTTCATTTATAGAACAGCCTGTCTATAAACCAGTGCAAGAAAGACTGTTTTTAGGGTTTTCTATGTGTCACTTTGTCTCTGCTTTTCCATGTGGCAACACACACATACTTCAGTACAATAAAACTAAGCATGGTCTTCTCGAGGGATGAGGACAGACCTCAGAGTCAGTTTTAAACAATTATTTGTTAAATATAACAAATAATTGTGTCTGATTTGTCTCAGTCGTTACAATGTTAAGCTTTAGAAAATTTAAATTAAGCCAATCTTTTATTTCTTTCACACAAACAGAGATTTTGTCAATTTGGCAGAGAGTATAATTGAATGTCTTTAGCATAAAAGCGATAGTTAAGACCATGATGTTGTAAGATCTTGTGACAAAATTCAAAATGGCAGACTGATGTCTTGTCCAATCTGGACAAATTTAATATGCAGCGATTCAGCTTGACACAAAGAATCCAGAGATTTCTGACAAAATGTTCAAAAGCTATTAGCAAAAATTTCATATCGTATGACCCATAGGTGACACTGTTGCCTACTTTGGCATGTCCCCTCAGATCATGGTGTTGATGAAGCCTACCAACATTCATTTTGATTGATCAAAGTCTGGCCAAGAAAGCCTCTAAAATCTGTTCAGACCTTTCTGTGCAGCTTAGTCCAAAAATAATCTCTGACAATTTTCATAAGAACTGAACAAAATTTGAAGGTGCAGTGGCTGCTATGTAATGGGTGGAGTCTTAATGGATGTACGTTCAATGTGATCGATGTGTTGAGATAACCAAGCTTGCCGTAGTGTTTAAGTGGAAAAAGAGTTCCACTAGTGTTTTTTTAATTTAATATATGTTCTGAACTGAACTTTTGTGATATTTCAAATCATACTGAAATAATTTAGCCATAAACACCATCAGGGAGCGAAGGTGGAGCGGTGTTTCTGTTATCAGTATGGAAGGAGCGAGAAACGGGCTATGTTCACACTGTCAGTTTTTGGGTTTACAACCGCATTTACTTACAGATGTGTCAATGTCCCGTTCACACAGCAATTTACAGTAGCGTCTCGAATACTATCTGTATGAACGTGCAACGAGAGTCAATGTAAATGTAAACAATGAAAATGTGATAGCCGGACACCTTTAACCGTTGCACTCGTGTCTCACATCCATTGCAGCAATTCACACATAACACGACATTTGAGTCTAGAATTTCACACAGAACTGATGGGAGTGGCTCCGGTGTCACTCCTGTAAATAACCGTACTATGTGTGAACGCAACTGTATTAAGGACTCAAATACAGGACTGAACCGTATTCTGCTGCTGTGTGAATGTGGCCATGGTGAATCCGAAGCGGAACTGGAGTGAGTATTGAATGCTTAGAGCGCGGAGGAAAATTGTTGCCGCTTCACTCCGCTCAGATACTCAGGTTTGAAGGCAGCATTAGTGTTTGTCTAGTCATGTGATCTCAACATGTCTGTTCACATGATGTGACTTACTCCATGTCAAATAATAGTGCTTTAATTATGACACTTCTTAAAAAACATCAGTCTTTGCAGAGCTGGATGTTTGAATAAAGATCAAATGAGCTTTGAGAATGAAACCAACCTGTTTGTGTATCTTCTTGTTTCACTTCGAATGCTTCTTCAATCTTCATATCTTCACTCTCCACTTTAATAAATGCCATCGTTATACACGTGGTTCTCGTTGCTTCATCAGGAGTTTTTTAGTGTGTGTTTGGACACGCTGGATCACGTCTGTCATGTTTAAGATGAGAATAATTAAGAGCAAGGAAAAATAAATCCACACTAAATCTCAATCAGTTCCTTAATTCTGGGGCCCGTTTCAGAAAGGAGGTTAAGTGAGAACTCTGAGTATTTTAATCCTGAAATGAGGGAAACTCTGGGTTTTCTGTTTCAGAATGAGAAGTAAGTCAAACCCGAGAAAGCAGGGCAAGTCAAGCCCGTTTCTGAAAGGGAGGTAACTCTTACTCAGAGTCAGTTACTGGCATCTTACTCTGTGAACCTAACCTGGTCGGGAGCAGGTTTTCTTTGGTAAACCCAGAGTTTCCTTTGATCTCCTCCCCTTTTTTTAAAGTGCAAGTGATGTTTAAATAGTTCATTCATTAATTCATGCTGCAAAAATGCTTTTACTTAAGTAAAATTATCAATATCTGCCAGTGTGGTAATAAAAATAATCTTAATGCAAATGGAAAACAAGATTATTTGGAGTGTCTATTACTAAGTGCGAATTTACAGTAGCTCCGCCCACCAATGTCTTTCAAGGTTAAAATCAACATGTTTGCTGAATGGCTTAAGTGGTGTAGGCAGTATTGAGCACAATGAAGTAACTTGTGACGCGTTTGCCTCGGTTCGAATCCGCCTTGTGCCGAACTCGTTATTCTCCCTTTTCCCATCACATATCACATCAGAAAGGCATTTATTTTCAATAAAAATGAAGAAAATGTTCTAAAAGTGGAAGTAAATCGCCTAACGAGTGTTTAATAATGATACAATCATTTACACTTTGTTATTATTGCATCCTTTTAATGTACAATAATACTGAGGTGCAAATAGTATGTATCTGCCAGTATAAAATATAAATAGCATCTAATTACTATTTACACTCATTGCAAAGAACTGCTACTTTTAGCCTACATGGTAAATAGAACATCATTTGAAAAAAAAAAGCACTTAAATTATTTTATTTCTTCCCTTTTTTGCATGTGGGATATGCAAAAAAAAAGAAGAAAAAAAAGAATATTAGTTCAATAACTTACTGTTCTGCCAGTTTTCACCTTTGATATTATGACAGTGATAAGAATTAAACTTGCATTGACCCAGAATTATAAGGACGTCATTTTGCCATGTGTTGCCATGGTGAATCGTAATATCGGAGCTCCATTGATGATGGCTTTTAATAGTTGTGGTGCTCAGGCTTAACTCAGACTCAACCTACTCAGAGTCGATTGAACTAACTAAATTAAGCTGTTCTGAAACAGAAAACTCTGAGTTTCCCATTTCAGGGTAAGTCAACTCAGAGTTTAAGTTTTAACTTAGAGTTGGTTGAACCTCCTTATTGAAACGGGTTCCTGTAGTCAGCGCACTGAGACCACGTTTTTTTACAGTGTGTTCAGGGGACAGGCAGCTAGCGGATAGTGAGGAGATGTTTCCTGTATGTGACAAAAAATGTTTTGGCCTAAAAACGCGTGACATCGCTTAGAGCACCTTTAAAGCCGATTCTGTACTGGCATCTTACCAGCACCGCTTGCGCTTGTCCAAATTAATTGTGTACATTTTCAAAATGAGCCTACAATAGCAGAAATAAGCCCTTTTAATTACAATAAAAATCCATGTTTAATAAAAATCTTCATTAAATTAAATAAGAATGTTTAATGAATTAGAATATATTTAAGAAATTGTAAGATAGATAGTTTATGTTCTCATATTCAGATATTTTGTTCTAATGTCACAAGTAATAATCTCAAGGTTTACAGGATTTTATATGATTCTTTGGTAGCGTGGGTTTGGTCAAGTGTATAACAAAAAAAAATCGTCCGCATCAGCAGAGGATCGCGTTGCGCTTTCAGGCGAAAGTATAAACAAGCTTCACACGTTTGTGTTCGTTAGACGCGGTGATTCGAATCACTGAATCATTTGGTTCAATTGCTTTAAATTTCCAAAAGCTCCGTTTCTCCATCACTATTGCGCTGTACTCGCATGCTTAACTGTTCATTAATGGTTAAACATAAAAACGTAACATTCATTAATATATAACTCATCTCATAGCTCTCATAAAGTTATATTATGAGATATAATAAAGTAAATTTGCATTCTAACATTAACATAACAGGTTAACATAAGTGAGACTATAATGGACTGAGACGTAAGAATCGGTAAACACAAACCTTTCTTCAGCCGAATCACAGAGAATGCAGGAGTGGCGCAGCCTTATGACGTCACAACACCAAACCAAAATAAAAGGATATTGGTCAAAAGTTTGGATACATTACTATTTTTACTGTTTTTGAAATCACTTATGCTCATCAAGCCTGCGTTTATTTGCTCAAAAATGTATTAATTTACTTTTTAATATACTTTAAAATATAATTTTAATTTCTGTGATGCAAAGCTGAATTTTCCTCAGCCATTACTCCAGTCTTCAGTGTCACATGATCCTTCAGAAATCATACTAATATGATGATTTGATACTCGGTTATTATCAATGTTGGAAACAGTTATGGTGCTAAATACTGGTTTTGGAACCGGTGATGCTTTTCTCAGGATTCATTAATGAAAAAGAAAAAGTAAAAGAAAAAAAAAGAACTAAAGAGCTAAATTAAGTTTTTGATTGAATCAATTCCATTGTAAAATTGTTAATTAACTTAGAGGCTGCTTAAATTTAACACCTTTTTAACTGAAAACAGAAGACTTTTAATGCGTTCTTGCCGTTCATTTACGTGTTTAATCTATAGGTTTGTGCGTTTGAATGTGTATGTGTGCAGACGCTTAGTCTTTTTTACAAAATGACACTGACAAATTACTTGTCTGGCCTGCATAATACATAATTATTAGTCATTTCCTTTAAAAAATATTTCTTAATAGGAACATTTTAAATCTAAAAAAAAAAAATCTCGAAACAAAAAGTCAGAAATTTGTCAAAATCACGCACATCATAGATGTCTATATATACAGTATGTGTGCTATATTAATCTGTCTATTCTATTTACCTGTATTCTATTTATCTATACCGAGTTGTTTGCTCGTGGGCCAGCAAACAGTGTTTATTTTATCAGAAAAGACGCCATAGAAAGCGTGGAAAACGGGCTGGCATTTTGGTCAGGATTAAAAGATCCTTGCACACATCCACGTCTTGCCCTTGCGATCTGCATGGCGTCGATGGATGGGATAAAAACCTCTCTCTTCAGCGTTCCCCTGATACACCTGTCTACTGGAAGTATTCCTGGGCCCATTTAATATGTCATTGACACAATCATGCCGATGAATGATGCAGTGTCGTCTGAGGGCCCAAAGACCACGGGCGTCCAATAAAGGTATTCGGCCTTGTCCCTCACGCACAGATTTCTCCGGTTTCTCTGAATCTTTTGATAATGTTATGCACTGTAGATGATGAGATTTGCAAAGTCTTTGCAATTTGACATTGAGGAGCATTTTGCATTTGAGGAGTATTCCACAATGTTTTTATGCATTCTTTCACAGATTGGAGAGCCTCTGCCTCTCTAAGACATCCTTTTTTATAGCTAATCATGTTACAGACCTGATATCAATTAACTCACGTAGTTGCTAGATGTTCTCCCAGCTGAATTTTTCAAAATTCCTTGCTTTTTCAGCTATTTGTTACCCCTGTACCAACTTTTTTGAGACCTGTAGACATTAATTAGGGGCCAAGCCCCGAAGGGGCTGTAGCCCCTATTGTAATTGTACGTTTTCCCTTTTATTATTATTATTCTTCCTCCCGAATGGGAGTCTATGGCAGCCCTATCAACGGAACATGAGAAAATGATGAAATTTGGCACAGTTGTAGAGATGCTCATGAATAGTGATTGGACCAAATTTGGAGTCTCTAGAACCAACTCTATAGCGCCACCACCAGTTCAAAATTTCAACATTCTAACGGTTTTAACATTTGAACTCTTTGTCATAGAAAAATTAAATTTAGTTCATCTGATTCGTCTCTTCATGCTGATGCTATTCAACTTCTTACATTAAGTCTCCACCCATTACAGTAGCGGCCATTTTGAAAAGTACAGTATTTGTTTTTTTCGCTTCTCCTCCTTCAAAATTTGTCCAATTTTGTCCAAACTTTGATCAGGTGATCTTTGGTCTGAGCCGCACAGAAATGACTGAACAGATTTTTTTTATTCATCTTTGTTCAAAAGTTATGATGTCACGAAGTTAACGAGGTTGACCCAAAATTGCTATAGAGGCTGTATCTCGGCCAAACTTTGAGCAATCGAAACTAAAATTGGTACACTTGATCAAGACCATGATCTGAGGTTCCATGCCAAATTTGGGAACAGCGCCACCTACAGGTCATGAGATCTGAAAAATGGCTATTTTGGCCAATAACTTTTGAACACTTTATTAGAAAATCAAGATCTTGGTGTCTATGGATTCCCTGTGCCATGCCGAATCCGAGGATATCGAATTCGTCAACATCGGATGAACCACGTGTCCGCCATTTTGAATTTTGTCATAAATTGCAATAACTTTTAAACAATTTGACATATCTTCACACAAATTGGTACGTATGACCTTTAGAAGGTCCTGAAGGTACCTGAGAAGTTTCAACACAGCGCCACCTACTGTTCCACAGATGTAATGATTATTGCAAAACCACTTATAACTTTTGAAAACACTTTCCAAAATGTGTATGCTTTATGTCATTTTATTCCCTGGCTTATGCCGATTCCGACGATGTGTCATTTGTCATTTTCCTTAAATGTACCTGTCTGCCATATTGAATTAAATCAAAAACAGTTTTTTCGCTACTCCTCCCACAAATTTTGGTCAATTTTGTCCAAAATCAGCTCAGATGATCTTTGGACCGAGCCGCACAGAAATGACTGAACGGATTTTTGATATTCGCTACCATTCCCAAGATATTCATCTCTGAATGTGACCTTGCTTGTGTTTGTTGTCTTATGCTAGTTAGCTTAGCATGCTAATTGCTTAGCATGCTAACCAGTTGTCATTCTCTTTAATGTGGCTCTTCAGTTATCAAGTTAACCATGAGCTTCATTAGCATTAAGTTAGCTTAGCATGCTAATATGGTTAGCATGCTAAGTAATGCTTTTTTTGTGAATTCTTTGTTAGACTAAAAGGTTTCTTCCACAGTCTGTTGAATGTGCATCCTCAAGTAGCTCAATGTGTAAAGCCAGTTATCTGAAGAGCCCTGTATCCGAAGTTAGTGGGTTCGAATCCCAGGTGGAGCGGTTTTATAAAATAGTGTGTTTTGATTCCTTTACTGCCTCTTGGATTAGAAATAAATGCTTTTTGTTTTATGCTGTGTTCATTTTCATCTAAGCTTATGTACATTCTGAGTTCATTCTTGCCCGTAATTCTGAACCAGCTGTTTCATGTTTGTTCATTTTCTGCTGTTTTTCCTCTTCCTGCTCTGTATTGCACTACAGCATGATGAGCTGCAGAATGATCTAAAGTGCAGCTTTATAAGAATTCTTCATTTTGAGTTCATTTTCACATGAACTAATAAACTTCGGCAGGTGTGGAAACATTCACTTGCACAGTGGTGCAATGAGATGAGAAATGGACCTTGGACCCGGAGGTCGTGGATTCAAATCTCGTGTGGGGTTCCTTTATACAATTGTGTGTAATGAGTCATTTTGATACCTTTTTTATCCAAATAAGGATTGTGCTAATCTTTATTCCTCTTCAATGAGATACAAGTATTTTAGTTCATTCCGTGTTCATTCTCTGAACTTCTATTGATTTTCATTAGGGGCCAAGCCCCAAAGGGGCTGTAGCCCCTATTGTAATTGTACGTTTTCCCTTTTATTATTAGGGGCCAAGCCCCAAAGGGGCTGTAGCCCCTATTGTAATTGTACGTTTTCCCTTTTATTATTATTATTCTTCCTCCCGAATGGGAGTCTATGGCAGCCCTATCAACGGAACATGAGAAAATGATGAAATTTGGCACAATTGTAGAGATGCTCATGAATAGTGAATGGACCAAATTTGGAGTCTCTAGAACCAACTCTATAGCGCCACCACCAGTTCAAAATTTCACTATTCTAAAGGTTATAACTTTTGAACCTTTTGCTCTAGAAAAATGTAATTTAGTACATCTGATTCATCTCATTATGCTGATGCTACTCAACATCTTACATTAAGTCTCCGCCCATAACAGTAGCGGCCATTTTGAAAAGTACAGTATTCCGTTTTTTCGCTACTCCTCCTTCAAATTCTGTCCAATTTTGTACGAATTTTGATCAGATGATCTTTGGACTGAGCCGCATAGAAATAACTGAACAGATTTTTTTAATTCATCTTTGTTCAAAAGTTATAATGTCACGAAGGTAACGAGGTCGACCCGAAATTAGTATAGAGGCTGTATCTCGGCCAAACTTTGAGCAATCGAAACAAAAATTGGTACGCTTCATCAGGACCATGATCTGAGGGTCCATGCCAAACTTGGGAACAGCGCCACCTACAGGTCATGAGATATGAAAAATGGGTATTTTGGCCAATAACTTTTGAACAGTTTGTCAGAAAATCAAGATATTGGTGTCTATGGATTCCTTGGATCATGCCGAATCCGACGATACCGATTCTTTCAATATTGGATGAATCACGTGTCCGCCATTTTGAATTTTGTCATAAATTGCAATATCTTTTAAACAATTTGACATATCTTCACAAAAATTGGTACGTATGACCTTGAGAATGTCCTGAAGGTACCTGAGAAGTTTCAGAACAGCGCCACCTACTGTTCCACAGATATAATGTTTTTTTCCAAAAATGCTTATAACTTTTGAAAACACTTTCCAAAATGTGTATGCTTTATGTCATTTTATTCCCTGGCTTATGCCGATTCCGATGATGTGTCATTTGTCATTTTCCTTAAATGTACCTGTCCGCCATATTGAAATAAATGTAAAACAGTTTTTTCGCTACTCCTCCTACAATTTTTGTCCAATTTTGTCCAAAATCAGCTCAGATGATCTTTGGACCGAGCCGCATAGAAATGACTGAATGGAATTTTGATATTCGCTACTGTTCCCGAGATATTCATCTCTGATTGTGACCTTGCTTGTGTTTGTTGTCTTATGCTAGTTAGCTTAGCATGCTAATTGCTTAAAATGCTAACCAGTTGTCATTCTTTTTAATATGGCTCTTCAGCTATCAAGTTAGCCATGAGCTTCATTAGCATTAAGTTAGCTTAGCATGCTAATATGCTTTTTTTTGTAAATTCTTTCTTACACTAAAAGGTTTCTTCCACGGCAGGTTGAATATGTGTCATGAAGTAGCTCAATGTGTAAAGCCAGGTACCTGAAGAGCCCAGTACCCAAAGATAGCGGGTTCGAATCCCGTGTGGAGGGGTTTTATGAAAAAGTGTGTTTTGATTCCTTTATTGCCTCTTGGATTAGAAATAAATGCTTTTTGTTTCATGCTGTGTTCATTTTCATCTAAGCTTCTGTACATTCTGAGATCATTCTCGCCCATAATTCTGAACCAGCTGTTTCATGTTTGTTCATTTTCTGCTGTTTTTCCTCTTCCTGCTCTGTATTGCGCTACAGCATGATGAGCTGCAGAATGATCTAAAGTAAAGTTATTAAATATAACATTCAGTGCAGTTTTATTAAAATTCTTCATTTTAAGTTCATTTTCACATGAACTAATGAACTTCGGCATTTGTGCCAATATTCACCTTCACAGTGGTGCAATGAGATGTGCAATGGACGCTGAACCTGGAGGTCGTGGGTTCGAATCCCGTGTTGGGTGGTCATTATTCAATTGTGTGTAATGAGTCATTTTGATTCCTTTTTTATCCAAATAAGCATTGTACTAATATTTATTCCTCTTGAATTAGATACAAGTATTTTTAGTTCATTCTGTGTTCATTCTCATCTGAACTTCTATTGATTTTCATTTCATTTCCACCTGTCCTTCTGAACCAGCTGTTCTGCATGAACATTCAATTTCTGCTGTTTTTGCTCTACCTGCTCCGTATTGCGCTACTGCCCCTTCTGGGGCTTGGCCCCGAATTGCTGCTTGCAGCTATATTTTTGAGTTCATTTAGTTGATAAAACTGTAACATTTCTTTGTTTAAGCAATTTTTATGTTCTATTGTGAATAAAATATTGGCTCATGTGATTTGAAAGTCTTTTAGTTTTCTTTTTATTCAAATTTAAAAAAAAATGTCCAACATTTCTGGAATTCTGGTTGTACTTTCTCTCCTACTAACACTTCTGGTTTGGACAGTACACCAGAGACCTGTGCAGCATTCCTACATTTTTTTTTATGGGGAAGGTGGATGTGATACAGTCTACTGTTAAAATGTGCAGTCATGACCCCTCTGAACCACTTACTTGACATGCTTTATTTGAAAGGTTTGAACCAATATCCCTTTCTGAGCTTGGGGATATAGTATACCACTTCTGTTGATGTTATCCCCACCCGAATCTTTAGAGAGGTCCTAGAAACTATCAGCCCTAGTGTGTTGGCTATTATAAACAGATCCTTAGACAGTGGCTGTGTTCCTTTATGCCTCAAACAAGCAATGATCACGCATTTTCTTAAGAATCCAAATTTATACATAAGATTTAACCAATCTTATTTTTTTTTTTTGCCTTTTGGCCCATTTCTAAGTTGCCATTCTTGTCAAAAAATGTTTTAATCAGTTATACTCATTTGTCTCATAAAACAATAGGTTACTGTCATAACCCCGGTTCTCTGAAACATCGAGTGGAAAGATCCACCTATGGGAAGGGCATCCGTACCTGACCTCTGCAGAAGTATCCAATTGCACCAAGTCTGTCTAGACAGACAGAAGTGCGTAGCCAGTGCTAAGTAAGGCCCCACCCCCTTACCTGAGAGCATATATGGCCATACGCACAGCTATTCTTCAGTAAGTATATTCGCTTCTCGTGCGGCAAGCGGGGCAAAGCTGGTGGATCTCTCCACACGATGTTTCAGAGAACCGGGGTTACGACAGAAAGGGGGTGGTGCCTGACACATCCCATAATCATGCACCTTGCAACCCTGATGCACACACATGACTGCTGTGCACAGGCAGGACATGAAACATGTATGAAGCACACACATGTAAATAAACCCAGCAATACAAATATAAACACCCAGGCAGGAATGTAAATGCATGCTTGGCGACATGAATGTGCATGGCCTGCTGGCCCACACACTCCTTGTTCTTTTACAACAATGTGTATATAGGAAGGGAGAAAATAGGGTAACAAGGAGGGCTATGAAGACCCCTCCCCTAAAACAGAATGTGCTACCGAGGTTTTGGTAACATTCAGTCGGTAGTAACGCACAAATGTATGCAGAGAGGCCCAGCTGGCAGCAGAGCAGATGTCCTGTAGTGACACACCTCTAAACAAATCCCAAGAGGCAGCTAAGCCCCTCGTGGAATGAGCTCTGATGTTACCAGGGGGCTGCACTCCCTTAGATTCATATACCAAAGCAATAGCATTCTCAAACCAATGTGAGAGGCATTGCTTAGATATGGGACTCCCTTTGTGAAGGGGCGCCCATGAAATAAAGAGCTGGTCACTCTTCCGGAAAGCACTGGTCCTGGTAATATATGCCTGTAATGCACTTATGGGACACAGAGCATTCAGCCTCTGATCCTCCATGGAAAAGCGGACAGCTCCAACACCTCCGATGTGAATGCAGGGAAGCACTTAGGCTTAAAGCCGGGTTAGGCCTAAGAAAAAACTTATCTCCACTAAGAGAAAATTTAGTGCACGGGGAATGAGCAGAGGTGCACGTTTAGCTGAAGCCAAGGCCAAGAGCAAAGGGGCTCTTGGCTCAAAGGGGCAGGGGCTCAAAAGGGTATTGAGACGCACCATGGTGCTGGAGAGGTCCCATTCAGGAACAGTTTTCCTGACGACTGGCAAGGAACGATGGGCACCCTTCATAAATCTGCAGATTAGAGGATGCTGCCTGACGGATGAGCCCTCAAAACCCACATGGCAGGCAGATATAGCTGCCAGGTAGACCTTAATAGTGGGAAAAGACCTGCCTTTTTCCATAAAGTCTTGTAAGAAACACAAAATGTCAGAAACTGAGCACTGATATGATGTGAGACCACACCTATCATACCACCCTTCAAACACTTGCCACTTACAACCATATAAGGATCGTGTAGAAACGGCCCTGGCATTTTGTATAGTAGCAATCACACGCGGGGAAGCCCTAGTGCATTTAAGTTTGTCCTCTCATGGGCCAGGCCCAGAGAGCCTCCCTGTCCAGATGTTTGTGATAAATCTCCCCATTCGCTTGAGATAATAGATCTGTGCGGAGGGGGCACCACGGCTGGAATTATCTCTGCCAGCCACGGTGCTTTGGGCCACCTGGGTGCTATCAGAATGAGAGACAGGCCCTTCTCTCTCACCCTGGCTAGTGTGGGAATTATCAGGCACAGGGGAGGAAAAGAATACAGCAGCACTATGGGCCATGGGTGGGCCAGTGCGTCTACCCCGAGGGGCGTGTCCATGTCCATTAGCGAGAAGAACATAGGACAATGACTGTTTTCGCACGAGGCAAACAGATCTATGATTGCCTGTCCGAATCTCATCCATATCAAGCCCACAATCTGAGGATGGAAGCACCATTCTCCGTAGAGTAGGTACCCCTTGATAGAAGGTCCACGCCTCTGTTCAGAATGCCTGGAACATGAGTCGCGCATAACGACAGGAAAAACCGCCTGCTCCACACTAAAAACTTGTGCGCTAGAGCGTGAATTTTCGATGAGTGCACACCACCCTGGTGATTGATGTATGCTACCGCTGTGGTATTATCGCAGCATACGAGCACATGATGTCCCTGCAGGCGGGGTCGAAAATAATTTAGAGATTCTATACAGTCATAAGCTTTAATTAATTTATGCGTGCTGAACGAAGTCTGCTCGGCCACAAACCGCTCACCGTTCTGCCCTCCTGGTTAGCTCCCCAACCTGTTAAGGACACATCTGTCGTCACAACTTTCCGCAACATGACTGTCCCCAAAGGGGTTCCCTGTGCATAAAAGTCCACGCTCCTCCAGTGCTGCAGAGCCGCCATGCAGGCGCGCGTCACTGTTACAGAGCAGTAAAAATCACGTAACAGTCTGAAATGTAGGGACAACACCCATTTCATGATCATTCTCATTCTTAAAAGACCCAGAGGCAAGACCTGGATAGATGAGGCCATTAGACTTTCGTACCCTCTCGAAACTGTGACAGACAATTCATTAGAGAGAAAACAAGCTCTAGAGAGACGCACTCGCATGGAGGCTGAGTTCAGCTCCAAACCCAGAAAAATCACACTCTGACTGGAAACATACACACATACACACCGGCTATTCGATATTGAGGCGAGTAGCCGCTCGCTCACAATATTCAAAGAGGACAGATTGGGGTAGAGCTACAGGTGAGTGAGCCTGAGGAGCTACAGAAGGCGGGATGGCCTCCTCATCATCAGAGCCTTCGAGAAGGCTTGCGTCGTACTCGTCACCAGAGCTGGGCGGCTCGTTTGCGAACGAGGGTTCACCCATTAAGATGTCCTCAAGGAAAGCAAATTCGGCTTGGTCAGCCCAATTCAAAGTTGGCGCTTCCCAGGAGTCCCCCGGGCGCATGTCATTATCATTGTTTCCCCCGTCAGAGTCCGACTGCTCGAAATCCTTTTGAGTAGCGACCACCTTAAGTCTGCAGCGACGGAGCTTCTTGGGAAGCGCCAGGCAGTGGCTGCAATTTTCGGGGAATTCCAGAGCTTCCTGCGTATTTGAGGTCCATGCAGATTATGCAGCATGGGTGAGGATTCCTGGCGGCGATAAGTGTGCCACACACGAAAGGCAGTCGCCATAGGAAGCAGCAGATTTAGAGAAAGCCATAGAAATGTGTACGTAAAATCCAAACGATTGGCAACCATGACATAGGAAACGAGCGAGGAGAAAGGCGGACAGCCTAAAAAGAACTGCAACGTGGGTGGCTTGCAGAATGACACAGCTGTAATAGAGTGCGAGACGATCACGTCCGGTGGAGGCTGACAAATGCAAACGTTTGCAAATAATCCAACGAGCTGTGAGAATATTAAACCAGAGGTTGCGAGAAGCGAATGAAAACTGAAGAATAGCTGTGTGTATGGCCATATATGCTCTCAGGTAAGGGGGTGGGGCCTTAACTGGCATTTGCTACGTGCTTCTGACTGTCTAGCCAGACTTGGTGCAATTGGATGCTTCTGCAGAGGTCAGGTACGCATGCCCTACCCATAGGTGGAACACCATGGGAACTAGGGCTGGGCGATATATCGCATGCGATTGTCACGCTCATTTCGTCAGTAAAGCCGGTTCCCTGATTACCGCTAAATCGGCATCACCTGCTTTCAAATGGAGCGGCATTTAATAGTCAAATTTATTTATATAGCGCTTTTACAATTGGTAATTGTTTCAAAGCAGCTTTACATATTAGAAGCACAGAAAAAAGGGAAGTGGTTAAAAATAAGCTGTACAAACAAGCGTGGTAATATGTAACATATACAAGATGGTGCTACATTAAGCCAATGTTGGCTGACTCCCAGGGGTGGAAAAAAACCCCTAGGAGAAAAACCCAGCGTGCTAACACTGGGAAAAAAGTCCTAGGAGGGAAAAAAACCCTTGGAAGATATATATAATATCTGTAAATGGATATGGAGATCAAAATCTGAATTATACATTTTTATTATAGAGATTAAAAATAGAATATATATAAATATATGTAAGCGGATACGGGGATTAAAAATCTGAATTATAGATGCAGCCAGAACTGGATCTGTAGGCCCATTGTCTCCTGGGCTACGTTGTAGTCAGGTCCAGACACAGGTTCTCCATCTGATCTGGATACGGCCTGGATCCAGCACCCGGAAAACCTCAGGATAAGCAGAGAGACAGATATTAGCGTAGATGCCATTCTTATTCTGATGTACAGGTATATCTAGTGTTATAGGAAATGTTCTCGGTTCCGGCCGACCTAATTATTGCAGCGTAACAATCCTTTAACGGATTTGGAAAATGTTAATGTATTGATAATGTGTTATGTGTATGCAAGAGCAAAGAGATGTGTTTTTAGTCTAGATTTAAACTGACAGAGTGTGTCTGCTTCCCGAACAATGCTAGGAAGATTGTTCCAGAGTTTAGGTGCTAAATAGGAAAAGGATCTGCCGCCTTCAATTGATTTTGATATTCTGGGTATTATCAACTGGCCTGAATTCTGAGATCGCAATAAACGTGAAGGACTATAATGCATTAAGAGCTCACTTAGGTACTGGGGAGCTAAACCATTTAGAGCTTTATAAGTAAGTAGCAAGATTTTAAAATCTATACGATGTTTAATAGGGAGCCAATGTAATGTTGACAGAACTGGGCTAATATGGTCATACTTTCTGGTTCTAGTAAGAACTCTAGCTGCCGCATTTTGGACCAACTGTAGTCTGTTTAAAAGCCGAGCAGAACAACCACCCAGTAGAGCGTTACAATAATCTAGTCTTGAGGTCATGAATGCATGAACCAACTGTTCCGCATTTGTCATTGAGAGCATATGTCGTAATTTAGATATATTTTTAGATGGAAGAAGGCGGTTTTACAGATACTAGAAACATGACTTTCAAATGAAAGATTGGTATCGAAGAGCACACCCAAGTTCTTAACTGAGGACGAAGGTTTAATGGAGCACCCGTCAAGTGTTAGAGAGTATTCAAGGTTTTTTCGTGAGGAAGTTTTCGGTCCAAAGATTAGGATATCAGTTTTTTCTGAATTTAATAATAAGAAATTTCTTGTCATCCAGTTTTTAATGTCAGCTATGCATTCTGTTAGTTTTGTGAATTTGTAGGTTTCGTCAGGGCGCGAGGAAATATAGAGCTGAGTATCGTCAGCGTAGCAGTGAAAACTAACACCATGCTTCCTAATTATCTCTCCTAAGGGCAGCATGTACAGAGTGAAAAGCAACGGTCCTAGTACTGAGCCTTGTGGTACTCCATATTGAACCTGTGATCGATACGACATCTCTTCATTAACTACTACAGACTGGTAACGGTCAGATAAGTACGATTTGAACCATGCCAAAGCAATTCCACTAATGCCAATATAGTTTTCAAGTCTTTTTAAAAGAATGTTGTGATCGATAGTGTCAAAAGCAGCACTGAGATCTAATAACACTAATAGAGAAATACAGCCACGATCGGATGATAGGAGTAGATCGTTTGTAACTCTAACGAGAGCAGTCCCAGTACTATGGTATGGTCTAAATCCTGACTGGAAATCCTCACAGATTCCATTTCTTTCTAAAAAGGAGCACAGTTGTGTTGAAACTGCCTTTTCTAGTATCTTTGACAGAAAAGGTAGATTCGAGATTGGCCTGTAATTTACTAAATCTCTCGGATCTAGTTGAGGTTTTTTAATAAGAGGTTTAATAATAGCCTGCTTAAAGGTTTTTGGCACGTATCCTAGTGTTAAAGATGAATTAATTATATCAAGAAGTGGACCTACGACCTCTGGAAGCATTTCTTTCAGTAGTTTAGTCGGCATTGGGTCTAACATACATGTCGTTGATTTTGATGATTTGATAAGTTTAGATAATTCTTCCTCTCCTATAGCGGCGAATGATTCTAGTTTTACCTCAGGGACACTACAGTGCACTGTCTGAAGCGAAACTGTAGACGGTTGCATGTTTTTAATTTTCTCTCTAATATTATCAATCTTGCAAGTAAAGAAGTTCATAAAGTCATTACTGCTGTGCTCTATGGAAACGTCAGCAGTTGAATCTCTGTTTCTAGTTAATTTAGCCACTGTGTCAAATAAATACCTAGGATTATGTTTGTTTTCTATTAAGAGATTTGAGAAATAAGTAGATCTAGCATTTCTTATAGCCGTTCTGTACTCAATCATTTTTTCTTTCCACGAAAGGCGAAAAACTTCTAGTTTTGTTTTCTTCCAACTACGTTCAGCTTTTCTAACAGCTCGTTTTAGAGCCCGAGTGTGCTCATCATACCACGGCGTTGGATTAGTTTCCTTAATCTTCTTTAGACGTAAAGGAGCGACTGCATCTAATGTGCTGGAAAAGAGAGAGCCAATAGTTTCTGTTGCAGCATCGAGTTCTTCTAAGTTGTCAGGTATGCTAAGGCGATGAAACTGCTCGGGGAGATTATTTATAAAGCAATCTTTAGTGGTAGACGTGATGGTTCTACAATATTTATGGCTGGGTGGTGGTTTTGTAGCCTTGGCTAATTGTATTATACACGAGACTAAATAATGATCTGATATATCATCGCTCTGCTGTAGAACTTCAACAGCATCAATATCAATTCCATGCAACAGTATTAGATCTAGGGTATGATTACGACAATGAGTGGGTCCTGACACGTGTTGTCTAACTCCAATAGAGTTTAAAATGTCTGCAAATGCCAATCCAAATGCGTCTTTATTATTATCTACATGGATATTAAAATCACCAACAACAAGGACTTTATCCGCAGCCAGTACTAACTCTGATATAAAATCAGCAAATTCTTTGATAAAGTCATTATGGTGCCCTGGTGGCCTGTATACAGTAGCCAGCACAAATGTCAACTTACATAATGTTACATAAAGCACCATCACTTCAAAGGAATTATATTTGAAATTCTTTTGAATGATTCTGAATATATTATTATAAATTACAGCAACACCTCCCCCTTTGCCTTTCTGTCGAGGATTGTGTCGATAATCATAACCTTGAGGACTAGATTCATTTAAAGTAATGTAATCGTCTGGTTTTAGCCAGGTTTCTGTCAAACACAGCAAGTCTAGTTTATTGTCTGTGATAATTTAATTTACAATAAGTGCTTTTGAAGAAATAGATCTAATATTCAGTAACTCAAGCTTTATCATTTGTTTATCTGATTTATCTGTGATTTTCATTTTTTGAACATCAATTAAATTTTTACCCTTAAAAGGTTTCTGAAGTTTTTTGTATTTACTAGTTCGAGGTACAGACACAGTCTCTATGTGATAATATCTAGGTGAAAGAGTTTTGTCTATTTAATAGACAGAGCCGTAGTTCACTGACAAGCTACGCAATATCGCGTTCATTATCGAAGGCGATTCATCTGCGATAATGAACGCGATATTGCGTAGCTTGTCAGTGAACTACGGCTCTGTCTATTAAATGGCGCTCCATTTGAAAGCAGGTGATGGCGATTTCTCAGTAATCAGGGAACCGGCTTGCGATATATCGCCCAGCCCTAATGGGAACACCATGCCACCACCATGCTTCACTGTAGGGACGGTATTTGCCAGGTGATGAGCGGTGCCTGGTTTCCTTCAGACATGACACATTCTATTATTCCTTCAGGTGCCTTTTGGCAACTCCATTTACGGATGATGGAGGCCACTGTGCTCATTTGGACCTTCAATGCTGCAGAAATTTTTCTGTACCCTTCCCCAGATCTGTGCCTCAATACAATCCTGTCTCGGAGGTCTACAGACAATTCCTTGGACTTCATAGCTTGGTTTGGGCTCTGACATGCACTGTTAACTGTGGGACCTTGTATAGACAAGTGTGCGCCTTTCCAAATCATGTTTGTCTCAACCCTAATCAAACGTGTGTGTGTGCGAGTAAGTGAAGTGAACATATTTGGAGCATAAAAATATTTGGTTACTTTATCATGAGTGGAAAAGAACTATAAGAATTGTCTAGGAGATCTACGCTTATATGATTAACTTTCAATGCAACAATTCTGCTCATAAAAATTTGTTTTTCAAACAGAACATGATAGTGCCCCTATTATGCTTTTTTTTTCAAATATTACCTTTTATACAGTGTGTAATATAGCCATTCGTGAATGTAAAAGGTCTGCAAAGTTTTCATGATCAAAGCACGATAAAGTTAATAGCCGCTTTTCCACTGTCGGGCCAGTGCAAGCCAGGGCCTGACTACGATTAGCTCTGCCTTTCACCTCGACCGCGCCTCAAGCCCCAGCTGGCCCGCTTTGGACCAAGGTTTTTGACGGGCCGAAAAACCCGTGCCTTTGGCACCGAGGAAAGACCGAAGAGGCACGATCAAGCCCCGGAAGTGACAGTGGAAACGCGACCGGCCCTGGCACACACTAGCACGCCTGCCTTTGGCCCGGCAGTGGAAACGCGGCTATTGTCTTCCAAAAGAAAGAGTCGATACTGAACTGCAGTGTACATGTCGAGAAGACGCTGTTTTCTGTGCTGCAAAAGCAAATTCTCTTTATATACACTACCAAAGGAAGAGCATGTGAAGAATCAGTGGTTACAATTACCACAGCGATACAACAGCAGCATAACCTTTAGTTGTGTTCCCGTCATTTGGGGGATTTGCAAACATCTTATCCATTGGACCAACTTACTCCTCTGTATGTCAACCTGTAAGTATAATTAATTACTGATGTTTATATTTTCTAATGGGTGTTCAAAATATGTAGATATGTTTTATATTGTGTAGGTCTCCAGCTAACACACGTTATTACTGTCGTAATGAAATACTTCTGCTAATCAGCTGTGGGCCACTATTTCCAAAAGTTGTGCAGTTAATGCAGATTTCCTGTTGTTCTTACTACTTTGAGTAAAGCTAAAGGATGAAGCAAAATTTGTTTTACAAATTTTAATGTCACATCAGTTATTCACATTAGTGCTGTATCATAGTTAATGATACAGTTCCCACATGTGGACCTCAATAAAATAGAAATATACATGGGTTTGTTGATATACATAACATGTTAATGCAGAAGTAGAGAAATTATAGCTGCAACATCTCAATGTATGACAGACTGAGTAAAACTTGTCACTGACAAATGTCCTGCTCAAGTCATCCTTGCAATGGAGGTTTGGGTTGAATAACTAGTTCTCTTCCAATGTTTCATCATCAGGCTCTCGCTCAAATTGATATCGCCATCGTTACTGTCCTTACAGTGTGTACAATCGCTGAGGATTTAGGAAGCCTCTGGAGCCGAGATTTACATAAACGCCTTTTTCTTTCTGACACGCTCTGGAAACGGTACACTAATCTCAACTCTATTTCCAGCATGAACTTTCAAATGACGTTTCAGATCTCTTTGGTATGTGAAACTCACGTCACACTCAAGACACATGAAAGGTTTCTCTCCGGTGTGAAGCCTCATGTGTATTTTAAGGTTTCTTTTTTTCTTTGAAACCTTTTCCACACTGTTGGCAGGTGAAAGGCTTCTCTCCAGTGTGAACTCTCATGTGAACCTCAAGGTTTGAATTGCTCGAGCAAGTTCTTCCACAGTGAGGGCAAATGAAACGCTTCTCTCCAATGTGAGTTATTGCATGATCCTTAAGAAGATCGTTGTCTGCGAAACTCATTCCACACTGATGACATTTACAACAGTTCCCTCTTGAGTGAATCTTCTTGTGGAAATTAAGGGTGACTCTTTGTCTGAAACTCTTTCCACACTGATCACATGTGAAAGGTGTTTCTCCAGTGTGAATTCTTATGTGGTCAATAAGTGTTCCTTGTTGTGCAAAACTCTTTTCACAGTGAGGGCAGGTGTAAGGCTTTTCTCCAGTGTGAATTCTCATGTGGACTTTAAGGTTTCCTTTTACACTGAAACCTTTTCCACACTGTTGGCAGGTGTAAGGACTCTCTCCATTGTGAACTTTCATGTGAGCTTCAAGGTTTTCATGTTTGCTGAAAGTCTTTTCACATAGAGAGCAGTATAAATTATGTCTACCCCCTGTCTTTTGAGCTTTTTTTGAGGAAGTCTCTTCAGTCTCTGAGCAGCTAAGATCATTTTCTCCAGTTATGAAATCATGTTTCTCTTCCTTTACATCATTCAGATCTTGAATCTCCTCTTTCAGCGGAATCAGATCTAAAGGTGAAAACAGAAAAAAAATACAAGTTTAAGCCCAGTTTAATTGCACAAAATGACAAATAAATGCATACTCTGAGAACACTCCACAAGATATGTTTGTTTATACCATCTGGATACTCCATATTGATCGGGTGAATGCAGGTTTTAAATGGTTTATCGTACAGGTAAGTAAATCACTGTTCTGAACTAATGTGCTGCTACATTGTAAAACACACACACATGCAGATCACACACATAGAAAAATTAAGTAGTGTAGAAACTTACTGTAAGTGCTGTTCTGTGATTTATCAATAAAATAGCTGAAAAACTTAGTTTTAGCATGTCTTTCTGTTTTTGAAAGAACTAAAACCCACAGCTTCACTATTAGTAGAGAGACGCCACACAGTTCATATTAATTCACACACAACGGATCTCTTACGAATGGACTCGTAAATTAAATTTTACTGTGCTTGTATCTGATTTAGAACCAGCAGAAATCTGCAAGAAATAACAACCCATACAGAGAATGATAGAAATAAGCTGATATGTAGGAGTAATACCTAGCCAACATCAATGTTTGTTCAAACTTTAGAGTCTAGTTGCAGATTGCGTCAAGCATTCCCATTTTGTTTTTATAAATGACGTCATCAGCGATTAGTTAATGTCAGTTTGTCTTTAATTACATAACTATCATTCAACCCACATATAAAGTGAGGCTAGATTAAGTCAAAGTAGTGAGATTTTCAGGCTTAAGATTTGATCATAGACATATTGGGTTAATTTGGTCAGAAGAATGTACATACAAAAACAAAACAACCAAAAAGTAAGTTAAAGATCCATGCTGGGAATATGGATAAAATAAAAACAACAGCTTTAGTTAGATAATAGATAATATGGTGAATGCAATGGGTCAGAAGAAATATAAATTCTTGCCTACAGTGATATGGTCATGAATACCATTATGCAGAGGTTCTCAACTCTGGCCATCAAGATCCACTTTTGTGGAAAATTTAGCTCCAACCCTGATCAAACACACCTAAACAAGCTAATCAAGGTCTTTAGCATTAATAGCAAGCATTGAGATTAATTCGTAGATTTAAATCAGTGTTGTCTAAACAGCCCATTTTGCTACGTTATACTGTATTTCTTACTTACGAGGGAGTAACATTGTAGTTTTTGAAACCCACAGCTTCACTAGAGAGATACTGGAGATACTGGTGAAATGACACAATTTTATAAAGTCGTTCCATCTGGGACTTGAGCCCACAATCTCTGGGTCAGGTACCCGTCACCAGTGCTGCCAAATTAAGGATTTTGATGCTAGATTTAACGACTTCTCTGCCCCTTTTGAGACTTTTTTCAAAAGCCTAGCAACAAGTCTAGCAACTTCTTGGACAAACCTTACTTAGATTCTGTGACTCGCCCATATAGATCAGTGGACACGCAAGTATGACGTCATTTAGCGACATTTAACAACCAGTTTTAGCTACTTTCAGATGAAAGCAATTGGCAACACTCAACTGTCTGTTGACACATTCACCAGGCTGCAGAGGAGAGCTTTCTGTGTGAGAATGAGCTCACAAAAACATTACTTAGCATGTTAACCAGATTAGTATGCTAAGCTAACTTAATACTAATGTTGCTTCTGGTTAACCTGATAGCTGAACAGCCTCATTAGACTGAATGGCAACAGGTGAGCAGTTATTTGTTCAGTCATTTCTGTGCAGCTCAGTCCAAAGATCATCTGATCAGATTTTGGACAAAATATGTAGGCAGAATAACAATAAAACTCTTCAATTCACTTCAAAATGATGGACAAACAAAATGATGGAAAATGAAAAACGACATATCGTCAGAATCAGAATAAGCCAAGGAATGTAAAGACAGATATCAAAATTTTAAGGAACCTTTTCAAGTTCTATTTTTGCAAAAACTAGGAACACTAGGTGGCAGCATGTTCAAACTTCTCAGGTAACTTCAGGACATACTGTTGATGACTCCTACCAATTTTTGTGCCAATATGTCAAATAGTTTAACAGATAATGCAATTTCTAATAATAAGTTTTATTTATATAATGCCTTTCCAAGGCTCAAGGATGCTTTACAATGTAAATTTAACAAGGAAGAAATAATACAAGTAGAGTAGACAGTGGTTACAAACAATAGTTAGAAGATACAGTAAAGGAACATTACATGGACAGGGAAGTATACAGTAGAATAGAATCAAGCACAACAAAATAGAAAACAGAACTTAAGAGAATTATTAGTTAAAGGCGCTCTAAGCGATTTGACGCGTTTTTAGGCCCAATTTTTTTTTGTCACATACCGCAAACATCTCCTCACCATGCGCTAGCTGCCTGTCCCCTGAACACACTGTAAAAAAACGCGGTCTCTGTAGTCGCCACAAGCGCCGAAAACTGCAATAAAAACAAACTGGTGCAGCCTGGACCACTTAACATAATAAACATGCTCCAGCCAATAACCGACAAGCAGCGTCAATACGCAAGCTACTTACATTTTAAATGCGCGTTCATGACTGTTTCAGGAAGCACGGAGGGGAGGGCCAGGAGGAGTAGGAGGGAGGGTCTAGCTAGCCTCTGTTTTGTTTGACAACACTTCGAACGTCAACAGGAAGTTACTCCGCTCAGAATCGCTTAGAGCGCCTTCAAGTAATCAATAAATCAATAAATCCATCAGTTCAGAGACTGAGTAATGATTTAAATTCAGAGATACTATTAGCACAACAGAGTGAGAAGGGGAGAGAATTCCAGAGATCTGGTGCGACAATACTGAATGATCTGTCCCCCATTGAAGAGAGGCAATGCCAAGGGACAACGAGAAGGCCAGAGTCAGAGGAACGTAGTGAGAGAGTCAGAGCAACATAGTGAGGGAGTCAGAGGAACGTAGTGAGGGAGTCGGGGTGTAGGGGACGCCAAGCCATGCAAAGATTTAAAAATGAGCAGGAGAATTTTGAATTTAATACGGTAAGCAACTGGAAGCCAGTGAAGTGATATGAGCAGAACGTTTGGTATAGGTGAGTATTATAGCAGCAGAGTTTTGAATGTATTGTAATCTGGAAATGGAGCAGGCAGGTAGACCAATGAAAAGGGCATTACAGTAATCAAGGCTTGATGAGACAAATGCATGGGTGACAGTTTCAGCTTTGTTACTGATGAAGGGTTGGGCGATGCGACAGATGAAAAGTGCTGATTTGGTGATAGAGTTAATATGAGACTGAAAGGAGAAGGTGAAGTCGAAGATTACACCTACATGTTTTACAGTATTAGATGATTTGACGTGAGAACCAGCAATCTCACAGGTGAAATTGGTAGAAATATTGCTGGTAAGTGAGGGTGTGTCGGCCTTTCCTTGTTAGGCCGTGGATTCGGGTATAGCGATAAGCCTTTGCACGCACTCCACTCCAAAAGCAGTCTTTCATTTCGAAATTAATTTTGTTTATTAAAAGCAAAAAGTTTCGTTTCAAAAGCATTTCTAAATTAAGTTCATAATACCAACAAACAAAAATCCAAGCAAAATTAAAGAAGTGGTAAAAAAACTGTTAGTAACCACTATTCCCAAATCCAAGCATTTGTTTTTTTCTATGTGATTATTGAATGCTTAGGGCACGGAGGAAAATTGTTGCCGCTTCACTCCGCTCAGATACTCAGGTTTGAGGGCAGCATTAGTGTTTGTCTGGTCATTTGATCTCAACATGTCTGTCCACATGATGTGACTTGCTTCATGTCAAAAAATAGTGCTTTAATTATGACACTCATATGACATTCTTCAAATATATCTTTGTAAAGCTGGATATTTGAATTTAGGTCAAATGAGCTTTGAGAATGAAACCAACCTGTTTGTGTCTCTTCTTGTTTCACTTCAAATGCTTCTTCAATCTTCACATCTTCAATCTCCACTTTAATAAACGCCATCTTTATACACGTGGTTCTCGTTGCTTCACCAGGAGCTTTTTAGTGTGTTTGGACACATTGGTTCACGTCTGTCATGTTTAAGATGAGAATAATTAAGAGGAAGAAAAATAAATTTACATAAATCTCAATCAGCTCCCTAGTTCTGTAGTCAGCGCACTGGTAAGGGAGTCAGTCTGAGTGAGAGTTAATTAAACATTAGCCAAAAATGTGAAATGACGTCATTGCGGTGTGCGCAGTCATGCGCGAGACCCTATTTCACCTGACGGTGTGCATGGCCATTTTTGTAACTTTGTGCTCAGCTCCGCCTTCGAAGATGCACAACTTAAAGCCGATTCTGTACTGGCATCTTACCAGCGCCGCTTGCGCTTGTCCAAATTAATTGCGTACATTTACAGAATGAGCCTACAATAGCAGAAATAAGTCTTTTTAATTACAATAAACTTTAAATTAAATAAGAATGTTTAATAAATTAAAATATATTTATGTAATTGTAAGATTTATAGTTTTATATGTTCTCATATTCAGATATTTTGTTCTAATGTCACATGTTATAATCTCAAGGTTTACTGGATTTTATATGATTCTTTGTAAGCGTCGGTCTGGTCAAGTGTATAACAAAAACAAAAAACCGTCTGCAGTCAGCGGAGGATCGCGTTGCGCTTTCAGGCGAAAGTATAAACAAGCTTCACACGTTTGTGTTCGTTAGACGCGGTGATTCGAATCACTGAATCATTTGGTTCAATTGATTTGAGTTTCCAAAACCTCAGTTTCTCCATCACTATTGCGCTGTACTCGCATGCTTAATGGTTCGTTAATGGTTAAACATAACAACGTAACATTCGGAGATATATAACTATAGCTCTAATAAAGTTATATTCAGGTTTTGTATCGATCTAAACACTTAAAGCAATATAAAACACACACCTTTCTCTCTTTTTTAAATTTGCATTCTAACATTAACATAGTTTCACATATATTAGCCTGTTATAAGACTTAAACTGAGATATAAAAATTGGTAAATACAAACCTTTCTTCAGCCGAATCACAGAGAATGCAGGAGGTGACGCAGCCTTATGACATCACAACACCAAACCAAAATAAAGGTCTATTGGTCAAAAGTTTGGATACATTATAATGTTTTTGAAGTCACTTATGTTCATCAAGCCTGCGTTCATTTGCTCAAAAATGTATTAATTTACTTTTTAATATACTTATTTCTGTGATGCAAAGCTGAATTTTCAGCATCATTACTCCAGTCTTCAGTGTCACATGATCCTTCAGAAATCATACTAATATATTGATTTGATACTCGGTTATCAATGTTGGAAACAGTTGTGCTGCTAAATATTGGTTTTGGAACCTGTGATACTTTTTTCAGGATTCATTAATGAAAAAGAAAAAGAAAAAAAAAAAGAACTAAAGAGCTAAATGAAGTTTTTGATTGAATCACTTCCATTTGTAATGATTAACATTGAAGGGACGCTGTGTGACGTCATCCATGGCGACGAACGTGGAAGGAGTGACATGCTGGGTGAGCACACCTGTGGACAATACATCAATTTTGGATGGTTTTAAAAAGGGAGGGGGAAGAATAATACGGGCCTTTTGTCTGATAAGGAATTGTTGCAGACACGTTAAGCTGTATTGGAGCCTGCAGGGTCCACGGGGGAAAAAAAGGGGTTGTTTTGTGGCATTCGTGGCTGGCTAGCACCACCGGCGCCGAAGAAAACCGGGGTACCACTTATTGGCCCGGAGGTAGATAGTGGGTAACATCTAGTTAGAGAGGAAAGGAATATAGGTGGACGCCGGCAGGCTTCATCCTGAGAACACTTCCTCTAATAGTTCCGTGGAGGGGAAGTTTGTGTCTTCGCAGTGACGGCGGGGTGTCGTCGGACACGGACAGGGAAGTCCGAAACTGTTTTATTCATTTATCTATTTGTGTATTGTCTTTATGCTCAGTCACGTGTGCTGATGTCCCTTTAAATGCTGTGTACTGATTGTTTGTACTGGTTATCACGTAGAGAACAAGGGATTTATGCTAAGAGGTTTCTAATGAAGTGTGTTGTGTATATGATATTTTACACAATTTATTGTTTGCTGTGAGATTTGAATGTGTATTGGGTTTTCTTCCTAGAGTGTGTGCACTGTGGACTGAAATGAAATAACTAAACCAGTGCGTGTAATCAGGATACTAAAAAATGTGACTATGCCACAAGGCTGTTATTATTGTTAATAAAATTTATATTCTTTGTTGACAAATCGACTCGTGAGTGTGCATTGAGTGCTCCCCTGGACCTTACCGGGCTAATGTTAAAGGTGGTGGCAGCGTAAGTGCAAGCCCTCGACAAGGAAGCTCACCAGCGTCCCCTAGTGGCGGCTGGGTTTATTACACTGGTGGCAGCGGTGGGATCGAATCCAAATATATATCTATATCTTGATTATTTGGTTTTGGTTAACAAATAAATAAATACAATGGAGCCTACTGAAAATGCACATTCTAGTCAAGAGCCTTCTGTTCAAGCAGCCAGGGGTGGAACCCCTGTTACTAATAGCATAGTGAATCGTCCAGTGTTTATGCCAGAAACATTTACAGGTAGTGGCCGCGATTGGTCTGATTGGTCCCAGCAATTTGAGATGGCAGCAGATGTGAATAATTGGAATGTGGAATTGAAGCTAAAGTTCATGTCTCTTTTATTATCTGACCGAGCTAGGGATGTATTTTGTGGTTTGACAGTAGAAGATCGTAGTAGTTATATGAGATTGAAAGAAGTTTTAAGCAAATGTTTTGATCCTTGTGAAAGTGAGGATTGGAACCGTGCAAGCTTGTCGTCGAGAAGAAGGTTGACAGGGGAAACTGCACGTGAGTTTGGTAATGCTCTAAGGCGACTAGTGGCTAAATCCTATCCAGTGGCCAATGGTGATACGCAAGATCTATTGGCACGTGAACATTTTATTGCTCACGTTGGGACTGGTGAGCTGCGAATACAGCTCCGTAGTGCGAGACCAGCTACATTAGAGGCAGCCATAAATTTGGCTTCAGAGCTTGAACTTATTCGAGAATTAGAGCGTAGCCAAATTACATCTGAAGCTAAGGTGCGTGGAGTGTCTAACACTACCTCTAATGATGTGCAAATGACTATTTTGCTTGAAACAGTGGAGAGTTTGCGCCAGGAGGTTAGAGCTTTACAGGTGACTGTTCAGAATCTTATTAAACCCCAATCTAATAATACGTCATCTTTTAGGGCCCCTCAGCATGCTGAGTTACAGGGCCCCAATCGGGGCCTGAGAGGCCGTGGTGATGTGAGCTGGGAGTGTGGCTGCTACACAATGTTTAGCTTCTACAGAGCTTGGGAATTGCACATCTGAAAGTCCTATGTTTGTAAGTTAGCACTGATTTGGACTCTTATCCCACGAATGTCAGTGAGATTTCTAGTTCAAGGTACAAAATGTTTACATTTCCACACCATTCTGTATGCCAAAATGTTTAAAGTCAGCATTCTGTCCTTTTCAAATGTGTTTGAAATGCAAGATCCAACTTCTGGCTTGAAATGTAAATGTTCTGTGGTTGCAGTGTTCAATGATGTGCTACAATGGGTCTAAAGCACAAAAGTCATTTGTCATTTGTCAATGTCATTTGAGAAAGGAGTGCCCTTATGTTCAGGGAAAATAGAGGGGGTGAGTAAAGAAGGCCAAATGCTCGCCCCCCTCCCTGATTATACGACTGGCCTACAGATTAGTGTTTCTCATAGCGAACAGGGCGTAGGGGTGTTTTTATCAGCCAGAGTGGGAGGTGCGGTTTGTGACTTGTTGGTAGATACAGGTGCACAGGTTTCTGTGGTATCAAAAGAATTTTGGCTTCAAGCAACTAAGGGAGGTTCGGAATTAATACCCTATTTGGGGAAGGTGTCTGTACACTGTAAGAAAAAATACACCATATCTACTCAATAAAAATGAGGCAACAGATTACAAGCAATATTATTAATTAAATTTCACAAGGTTTGATATTGAGTAAATATTAATTAAATGAGACCCTTAATAGTTATCCATTTAATATTAGTAGATTTGAATAGAAAACAGTACAGAATTAATTATAACCTAAACAAAAATATTGAGTTGATTTGAAAAAGATAAACTCCCTAATGTGTAAATAGTACTAATAAAAATTTAATTCTACATATCATAATTGAGTAATTATCATCTACACAAATCTGCACACTGATTTGAATTTAATTAATGCAATTAATTAAATCTAAATATTCCTTTCTTATGAATAATATGGCCCAGAAAGTACAGAACTTAGATACTCAATTTTATTAACAATTCACTTTTGTGCTTTAGACACATTGTAGCACATCATTGAACACTGCAACCACAGAACATTTACATTTCAAGCCAGAAGTTGGATCTTGCATTTCAAACCAGACATTTGAAAAGGACAGAATGCTGACTTTAAACTATTTTGTAAAAACAAAAATAAATGACATACAGAATGGTGTGGAAATGTAAAACATTTTGTACCTTGAACTAGAAATCTCACTGACATTCGTGGGATAAGAGTCCAAATCAGTGCTAACTTACAAACATAGGACTTTCAGATGTGCAATTCCCAAGCTCTGTAGAAGCTAAACATTGTGTAGCAAAACATGTACACTGCAACTACAGTCTCATTTTCAAACCAGAAGTTTGCTAACGCATTACAAACCAGAACTTTGAAAAAGGACAAAATGCTGACTTCAACTATAAAAAAAAGAGAAAAAAAAGAGCAATTAAGATCTTCAAAGGAGAATACTCCATAATGACATGTGCCAAAACATAAATAATAAAAGTGCAAATTGAACAGAGTAAAATACATTTGTACTTTGAACTTACAACAATTGAAATGTCACGACATTCGTGGGACAAATCAGTGCAAACTTACAAACATAGCACTTTCAAATGTGCAATTTTCAAGCTCTGTAGAAGATGAACATTGTGTAGCACAAAAGTCTGCACTGCAATACAGTCTCATTTCATGCCTGAAGTTTGCTCTTGAGGGACTGGACTTTGCTTGAAAGCTTTGAATCATCCAGTTCCAAGAAAAGTTTTTGGAACACCTCAAAGGTGTACTTTAGCTGTGTGGGATAATCAAGATTCAGCGCGTAGGTCAAGCCAAGGAGGAGAGAGCAAGCCCTTGCAATATCTCCAAGTCCTGTGATGACTTCCACGCCCTCTATGACGATCCCAATTTTCTTTGGGTTGTTGCTTGTAGAAGCTCCAGGCTTTGGGGTCACGGTAATGGCCATTATGTCCTGTTCAAGTTCCTCCAAGTTGTTCAGTGTCCTGCAACATGAAATTGATATTGTCTTAGTATAAAACTGTCAGAAATATATTGCAAGCATATCACATTACTAGAAAATACATTCATTATTGTTTTCATAGCTTATAAATATATTTTGATTAGATTTTATTTTCTCGCAGGCCTTGGTGTCAAATTGTTCTTTGTTTTGTTTTCTTCTCAATTTTGATGTTTTTGTACAGGGTCCATGCAGGTTACAATAAGTCAAATTTAAGACCTTTAAGACATTTTATGACCATAAAGATGTAAATTTAAGACCTACACGATGCATTACCAAAAAATATTCAGATCAAAGAAATTCTGAAAAAAAATCATCATTAATTTAATTTACAGATAAAGGTCACATACCTAGATCAAGCACCTACTTGAGGAATTAAGGAAATATGGTCCTTGAATTAAGTTAATGTACATTAAGTTCACCTACGTTGAATTCTTTGATGAGATGTCCCCCTTGTTCTCCAAGGTATTCTATAAGACACCGAAGAACAACCTCTCTGGTCCTCTCAATCGAAGAGTGCACTGAGTCCTGGGGAGGAATGCAACAACTGATAAGTCAATCACTTAAAAAATAAATAAATAATAAAAAAAAATGGATGTTTCTGTAATTTAGAAATGTAAACACATGATGCCTATCAATTCTGATCATACTTTACATGCCTGTTTTACTTAATGTATAAAGCTTCGTCAGACCACAAGGCAGAGCTTCATAATGGCTTTAAAATAGAAAATGTACTGTTTATGATTTTGTGATAATCCATTAACCTTCCACACATGCACTGCAAGCCTGAAATTATAAACACATCACCTGAAGGAGATGAATGTGTGAACACAAATGTTCGAATCTGACATTAAATGGATTTAACCCGGACAGCTCTATAGTACAAAGTCTGTGTCATTTCTGAATTACCCCATGTGTGAATACAACAGTGAATTATCCGGAGGATTCACAGTGAGTGATTGGAGGTATTAAAAGGTTTAACCATGTTAAAAAGGTTTTTTTGGGGAGTTTTTCCTCAGTCAATGTGAGGGTCTAAGGGCAGAGGCTGTTGTTATGATGCTATGTAAAGCCTTTTGAGACAAAATGTTTGTAAAATGTGCTATACAAATAAAATTGCCTTGCCTCTGATCAATTTGTAAAACAAAAAACAGCATCTTAAAGGCATGAGCTGTTATTTTTTCCTTTTCTAAAATAGGGCAGCAGCTCTGGAGGACAATTGTCTATCATTCAGTTTGATGCCCTAATATAATTAGGAAATCTTATGGAACAAAGCTACTTCTAATTTTGAAAATTACTGTACCTGCAGCGGTTCCATTATGTTCTCCAGTCTTCTTCCAAGTGCTCCACCTTTGGCACGAAATAGCATCAGTAGCTTGGGAGTGTGACGGTCTAACGCAGACATAAATTTCGGTTCCAGAATTACAGTAGTTGTTCTTTGAAATTCTGCATTGATCTGTAACAAAAAGGCAACAATAGAGACAAAGGTATCACATCCGTTCTTAGCCTCTAAAACCTCTTTCATAAAAATTGTCTAACATTCAATACTTTTTGCCACTGTCAGAGTACTGAAGTCCCCCTCCACAATATTTGCATATTTAAACATTCTGGAATTGTAAATGAGGGAGAGTTAGATGTAATTTTAAGGATTTAATTACATTATTGAAACTTTGTGGAAAAAAACATGTTAGACAAATTATTAATCAAAGTAATAGTATTTTTTTTACATCTTTAAGTCAATTTGACAAAATTATTTGGAAGCAATCCCTTACAGGGTCGTCAGTTTCACATTTTCATTGTTTCTTAACAGGAATTACACATTCCAACTTACTTGAGAAGGGTCAAACAGGGCAGGCCAGCAGTCCTTCATGGCTCAAACAGTTGGACACAGATTGATGATTTCATGTCGTCTGAGGGCAAATGTTTTGCTCATTTGGTCTTTGACTACATTTTCGTTGTTCTTCTTTTTTGACTCTGTGACCAGCTCTTCCCTTACTTTCTCCAAGCTCTGCTCATTTTCACCAGCTGGGTAGGGTGGCAGATAATTGACCTCTGCTCTTTTTGCCTTTTTTACATTTTTTGCAGACTTCCTGTCAGCAGGGGATTTATGTTTTAGAGCATTGCATGTAACATCTGGAATACCAAAGCCTCTTAACTTGGTTCTGTAGTTAGCCATCTTGTATTTAAGACTATTCTGCCAACCAATGACGCCTGAAGAGCTCCCTGGATCCTTGAGACATGGGTGTGCCTTGATAAGTGCTTCAGCGACAGAAAGACGATTCTGGAGTGATGGATAGGGAGTGTATGTATAAATGGACTGAGCTAGCTTTTCAAGTATATCGGACTTGATGTTTGGCATATTCAGCAGTGTGCCCTCTTTTCGATAAACTTCATTTGCTCTTTCAAGAATCATTTCGGTTTCAAAAGAGAATCGTGGAATAATGAAATCAGTTGGCCATGGTTTCTTTTGTAGGCTCCTGCTTGCTGACATGATGGCTGAGCTTTCAGATGATGACTCACACGAGCCACAGGAGTCTTGTACAGAGGAACTTGTGGAGGCAGGATCATGGGATTGCTCTGAGGTGAAACTTTCATCATAGCTGTCATTGAGTGGTAATGGGTACAAACTGAGAATAACTGGTTCGATTGTCACAACCTTAATTGTGGCTTTGTGTGTAATTTCAGCAGTGGAGTTGAGAGTAAAAAAGTCACAAAAATCTGGATCTAAATACTGCAGGCTGAAGTCGTTGGTTATACTTAATGTCTCTTTGATGGCCAAGTTCAGCTCCTCCATTGTCTCTGGTATTCCGGATGGAAGAGTCAGTTTCTCTATTCTGTGACCAAAAAGGACCCGGAGCACTGCTGAATCCATGTCAGGTGGCCTAGTGAGAAGAAAAGAGTCTTTAAAAAAATAATAAAGGTTATACCTCCATTAAGCACCAAAATTACTCAAACCCTCAAAAACAAGTGATGTGTGGGCATCTGTTATTTGTAAATAAGCCAATTCACAAAATCAACAACACCTTACAGTTTATGATAGAGGGAGAAGATAGAATCTACAATGTACAACAAATGTAACGTTTCAGTGTAACCACACGCATTCCTGCAATTCTGTAAGCTGCAAGTGGATAGACATCTTGAAGGCTGAGGTGATGAACAAGATTCACTTTATTACAGGTCTCCAACAGAAAAGATCTGAGGTGCTCCAAGTACCAAGCATTGAGTTTCTTGACAAAGAAGTAAAGGCTGCTTTCCAAGATCAACATCTGTATGATCTCTACAAAGTCTGGAAGCCCTCCTGTAGAACCATACGTCAAGATCATCCCAGCTGAATACCTTGTTCCATGGTATGTCAAAGTGTTTGACAACTGTACACTTGTTAGCTGAGGGAACAGTTTCTTGACAGACTCCTTGATGTCAACACGTAGTACTTCCAAAGGCAAAGATGACACTTTACTGGTTACCAGGGCAGGCTTAGCCATATTTCTTTGCCAGTTGTAAGCCATCATCAGCTGATGTTTTGTTGAAAGTGACGCCAAGACATTCCTGAAATTGCTTGAGAACCTCACAACACGCTTGAAGAACTTATGCTTGGCCTCGAAGCGCATAGTCCACAGTCCAACTAGAGGACCAAATGCTTCTATGAGCGCAGGATAGTGCTCCAAAAAATGGTGTTTGGGTGTCAATCTTAAATCAGGGAAAACTTCTTGCAGTCTATGACGATGCTCAGATATTTTTTGGTCAAGATAAGCAACACTTTCAGCAGAGTGGAGAGGGGCCACAGAGAGCTCTACAATGTCCTTAAGGGTCATGAGAATTTGCCACGCTGGATCATCAGAGGTTATCCTTGGGCCAATGAGTAGTGGCAGTGACCTTATGAGTGCCCAGTTCTCATGTCCATTTCCTCCTATAGTACCACGACTAACAAAATTTACTGGGATGGGTTAAGGGCGGTCAAGATTGTCTGTAAACTCAAATGGAAATTGCTTTATTAAGTCATTAACTTCTGATAATGTGAAGTATTTGTTCTTAATGAAAGTATTCAGACAGTATGCTAATTCTTTAGGGACAATGCCTTCAAATAGGTCGTGGAGTATATCAGGAGGGTAACCTCTAACAAAACTGAAGTGACTCAGCTTCTTAGTCAGTGGGCAAGCTTTCTTGACTCCATAGCAATGAGGCAAGCTGGGGTCATCTTCTACAGTTTTGAGATGCAAGTTATGGGTTTCCTCAGTCCGGGGTGGAAATTCCCCACAGCGTACCTCCTTTTGAGAGTATTCAGATTGAGATCCTAAGCAGAACCTGCAAATGTAAGGACCAGTGAAGTTTTCAACAAGTCCACCAAGAGAGTGTGCACCAAGATTGTCTGCTGCCACACAATATACTGTGCCTTTTATGTTCTTTCCAGCACAGGCAACAAACAGGCAACATTCCCATCTTGAAATGATTCATACTGAGTGGATGAGATTTTTTTTTTCAAAAAAAATGTGCAATATCCTTATTGGTCAATATATGCTCCAAGGTCTGAAGAAGGGGCACATATTGAAAGCTGAGATTCTCCTGTGAATCAAGGATGTACTCTACTGGCTGGACAAATTCAAACTGTTTCTTGAAATACTGTCTTCTCTTATACACAGAACCAAAGGGCCCATCTTATCCCAGTGCCTTGCTTGTAGGGTGTGACTTGCATATTTCCAACAACAATTCGTTAACAAGGTCCTCCTCCACAGCACACTTGTACTTTTTCAAAATTGTATCGACAAGCTGACGGATTACTGGAGCAGAAGCGGTATATATAAAATAAAGCTCCTCCACCAAATCATCAATACATTTTCCAGAAACGTTGTGTACACTTTCCAGCTTTAAGAGAAGTGAGCCAATTCTTTGGTGAATTGCTTCTGATATATCCACTGGAGGATTGGTATCACTATCATCACAATCACTATCACCTGCGGGTAAAGGATCAGTTTCATTTGGTAAAGTTTGGTGTTCACCAATGACATTTGGCTTTAAGTCTTCAAGTGAATGAGGGTTGTGCTTTCTGCTTTTGTGCACAAAAAATGTTCCATATATATTGGTCTTAAATGTACATTCCCGAGGTGTTGGAAATATTCTTTTTCAGTGGGATATTTAGCTGAGCAAATAACACATGTGAAAGAGAGGACTACTCCTGGCCCCTTAGCTTCATCCTTTGCATGATATCTTGACAAATGTGTGCGGAGGGCACTTAATGTTTTAAAGGAGCATGGACAATAATAATCAAGACAAGGTACCGAATTTCCAATCTCAAACGTCCTGTGCTGAAGTCTGTAATGCTGCAGAAGATCACCCCTTGTTGTCGCTCTGAATCCACAGACTTTACACTGCCATCTCATTTGGCGGCACCTAAGGGAAAAAAAAGTTTTAGATATGAGAAGTGCCTTTCAGTTTCACATTTCTACAGATAAAAATCATCCCTGTGTGAAAAATTAAATGAATTCATGCAAAATATTTACATATTTAGATAAATCCTCATTTTAAAGGATTAGTTCACCTCAAAATTAAAACTTCCTAATTATTTACTCACCCCAATGCCATCCAAGATATCCATATCTTTATTTCCTCAGTGGAAGAGAAATTAAGTTTTTTGAGGAAAACATTTCTGGATGTTTCTTCGAATAATGGACTTCAATGGGCTCCAACGTTTTGAAGTCCAAATCAATGCGGTTTCAAAGGTGTTTGAAGTGCTTCAATGGGCTGGGGACGATCACAGCTGAGGTTTAGGGGTTCATCTAGCGAATCGATCGGTCATTTTCTAAAAAAAATATACTTTATATACTTTTTAAGCACAATTATTCATCGTGAGCCGGTATAGGAAGCACCGGGAACTATATCTTCACTGAAAGGTCATGCTCGACGGCACCTGCGGAAGTGCCAATAGATGGAAGTACCGTTTCTAAAAAGTGGGGCGGTACTTCTGCCAGCGCCTGCACTGTTAAGCGTGACCTTTCAGGGATGACGTAGTTCACGGTGCTTCCTATACCGGCTCAAGATGAATAATTGTGCTTAAAAAGTATATAAATTATTTTTTTTTAGAAAATAACCGATCATTTCGCTAGATGAACCCCTAATCCTCAGCTGTGATCGTGCACAGCCCGTTGAAGCACATAAAACACCTTTGAAACCGCATTGATTTGGACTTGTTTTACTCAAAAAACTTAATTTCTCTTCCACTGAGGAAATAAAGACATGGATATCTTGGATGTCACTGGGGCGAGTAAATTATAAGGAAATTTTCATTTTGAGGTGAACTAATCCTTTAAGGATTTCAATGATATAATTTAACTTATTTTGTGGAAAACCATATCAGACAAATTAAAAAAAAAAAAAAAAAAAAAAAAAAAAAAAAAAATATATATATATATATATATATATATATATATATATATATATATATATATATATATATATATATATAAAATAAAAAAAATGAAAAGGTGGCAGAGTGCTCTGAGACACTGAAGTCCTAGATTGCTATACCTGCCCCACTGAGTCAGCTGAAGGCACCGAAAGCACAGAAGTTCAGGCTCTAAATCTAAAGTCATGTAGAACTCCCCAATAAAAATACACAAATTGAAATAAGCCTTCAGGACAAGTAAAATTATGATATTTTAAAGAATGAAGTGACGGTAGGGCCGCTGTTTGATTCAACAACTATTTTGTGGTTAAATTTGGACTTATTTAGGTAAAAATGTAACTTAAATGAATAGCTAGCTAAGTTAGCTAGTTAAAAAGACATTCATCACCAGTCATCTTTATGTTAAATGGCCATTTCTTCCAATGGAGTTCGGCTCACGAAACTCCAAATATCCAAATACAGTATTCTGTTACTAAAATGTTTTCAGAAACTTTTAGTGTATGGTTTGGCTGTAAAATGAGAAAGTTTGTGCCATCTGAATTTGAATTCCTCCCCTCCTGCTAGTTATGTTTGCTAACTAACTTAAGTGCTAGCCGCTGACGGACATTACCACAGCTAAAATTAACAGATTTATGCATGGAAAGAAATAAAATTGCGGCTCTAAAACGTAACACTGTTAAAGGTCCCGTTTTTCGTGTTTTTTTGAAGCTTTGATTGTGTTTATAGTGTGCAATATAACATGTGTTCATGTTTCGCGTGTAAAAAAACACAGTATTTTTCACATAATTTACTTATCTGTATACCACTGTTTCCACTGTCATAAAAACGGGCTGATGACTTCCTTGTTCTATGAAGTCCCTCCTTCAGAAATACGTAACGAGTTCTGATTGTGCCAGCGGTTCCTGTGTTGTGATTCGACAGCAGTTTAGCGCATCTTGCCCGGAAAGGTCACGCCTCTTACCATAACGTGGAGATGCACGCGCTCAGTGTTATTGTAAACATGTCTTTAATTTTACCCTATCAATTTGAGCCTGAATCAGACCCGGTGATTGGACTGCGGGATGAAAATAACAGCGTTTTGACGACATGGCGACAAAACACTCTACAAACGCAACTCTTGTGTATTCCTGTGGGCGGAGGTTAGTCAAAAAACTGTTTTAGTGACGTCATTAAGGAAGGAAGTAGAGGGATGTAGTCCAAACTGGCCGTTCGATGTAGGCGACTTCTGTTAAATAAAATATCTCGCTTGGCGTTGAACTTTGAGCTTTAAAATTTTACAGATTTTATTTATACTCTAACAACAACATTACACACTAACTAAAGTTTGAAACATGGGATCACGAAGAACGGGACCTTTAATAGACTGACTTCACGTGACTTCACATTTAGCTAAGTTAACTTCACATTTGCAAGTTGCAACAAAACGGTGAAATAACAGAGAGAAGTTACGTTACCTGCCTCGGGAAGATGAGTTCCACACACGAGAAGTAAAGCCAACCGAACTGCGTCAAGTGCCGTCTGAAGATGCTCTTCCAGCGATAACCCCAAATATTGCTCTTTATGGAACCTTGAAATTAAACCCAATGTATTTATTTACGCAATTTCATAAAAACATACTGAGGATATTATATTAACACGCAAAAGACCTAGGAACCATAATAGTGAAAATGCTAACACACATCCTTCAAAATAAAAGTGACTTCAATACATAAGATTTCTTCCAAAATGTATAATGCTGTGTTATTATAGCGCAACAACATCACACTATATAGCCTTCCAACAGAAGCCAACTTTGTGTTGCTGCTGAGTCTGTTTTTCTGTGGTAACTCATTTTATATTGTAATATACCACTACATGCGTTCTTCTTACTAGCCCAGTGATAACAAAATAAATTTTCTAAAGTCAACCAGTTAAATTTTGCAAGATGAGCAATGTAGAAGAAAACGAACATTCACTCACTGTCTGTAGCCGAACGTTACTCTCTTCATGGCCAGCTGCATAAAAAAGGCGCACTTTGACAGGAAGTGCTTTTCAATTAAAAACTGCCTGATTACATTAATTTGAATTCACTCATTATTACCTCCATTTGGAATTAGGTAAATATAATGCTTAAGTTTTATTTAACTACAATGGGTAGATTTTATTCCAACCATTTTTATTTGAAATTTAATTAAATATTTGCCTCAAAATCATAAACACAATTATATTGAATATATTTTAACCAAAAACATTCATTCAAATCTACATGACCACAGAATCATTTCTTACAGTGTAGCTGATGGTGGACAGATGGAATATTTTGGGGAAGTGGTCAACTGTATGTCAGATAGAGATGTTGGCTTTGGCCACAGATTTCTTAGTAGCTGATATACCCTTGCAGGAGATAATTTTGGGCACTGATTTCCTGATGAAATTTGGGGCAGTGATTGATTTGAGTTCACAATGTTGTACCTTAATGGGAAAGCGGTTGCTTTTACATGTGGGTAATGTGGATAAAAAGACCAGGACTGTATCAGTAAAGCAGGATGTGATTGTCCCTCTTAGAACTGAGGTTATAATTCCTGGTAATGTTGAAGGGGTGGGGCTAGAGTGCATAGAAGGGATGCTGGAACCCTCGGATAGATTGGTTACTGATGTCTTGGTGGTCCGTGTGTTATGCAGGGTAGAAAAGGGGGTGTTGCCCCTAAGAGTCATTAACGTAACAAGTGATGAACTTACTTTGAGAAGAGGGACGACTATTGGAACCCTGTGTACTGATGTTCAGATAGTAGATGCTTCAGTTGATTCCCAAGTATCATTTAAAGACTCAGAGCAAGCCATGGACAGCAGAAGTATTGTTGGAATATTTGGGGTTGCATAACAGGGAGTTGGAACCAACACAGTTAAAATCAATTCAAGAGTTATTAAGTAACTATCTCTCTGTTTTTAGTAAGAATGATACAGATCTAGGATGGACCCATAGAACCCTTCATCAAATTGATACTGATGATGCAAAGCCCATTAAAATGGCTCCTCGTCGGGTACCACTCCATCTGCAACAGGAGGTAGCGGACCATGTGAAGCAGATGCAGGAAAGCAGCATTATATGGCCATCATGCAGTCCTTGGGCCGCCCCTGTTGTTCCGGTGAGAAAGAAAGATGGCGGGTTTGAGATTTTGTTGTGGACTATCGTAAATTAAATGATGTCACTAGAAAGGATGCGTATCCTCTTCCACGCATCGATGATGCATTAGATAGTCTAACCCAGTGGTTCTCAAACCTGTCCTGGGAACCCCTCACCACTGCACATTTTCCATGTTTCCCTCCTCTAACACACCTGATTCAACTTATTAACTAATTAGTAGAAACTGCAAGAGTTGAATTGGGTGTGTCTGATGAGGAGACATACAAAATGTGCAGCGGTAAGGGGTCCCCAGGACAGGTTTGAGAACCACTGGTCTAACCCATGCGCAGTGGTTTTCTACCCTGGATTTGGCCAGTGGTTACTGGCAGGTGGAAGTGGACCCTAAAGATCGCCCCAAGACTGCATTTATCACAAGACAGGGGTTATTTGAATTTAATGTTCTTCCTTTTGGCCTTTCCAATAGTCCAAGTACATTTCAAAGGCTCATGGATTTAATTTTGGCCGATTTACAGTGGTCCGTGTGTTTAGTATACTTGGATGATATTATAGTTTTTGGTAAAGATTTTGAGGAACATCTTGAGCGGTTAGGTCATGTTTTGTCCAAATTACAGACTGCCAATCTTAAAGTAAAGCCATCTAAATGTAATTTGTTTGCTACCAAGGTGCAGTACCTTGGTCATGTCATTTCGGCTGAAAGGGTGATGGCTGATCCTAGTAAAGTGGAGGCTGTACAAGCATGGCCAACCCCTAAAAATCAGACAGAGGTACGAAGTTTTTTGGGCTTAGCCTCGTATTATCGACGATTTGTTAAGGGTTTCGCTGAGTGGGCTAGACCACTGCACAGGTTGACAGAAAAAGGGAGACGATTTCAGTTGGGATGATTGTTGCCAGGCTGCTTTTGAGAAGCTGAAATCTTGTCTTGTTACAGCTCCAATTTTAGCTTATCCAGATCCCCAACGCTCTTTCATCTTAGATACAGATGCAAGCGATGCTGGGATTGGGGCTGTTTTGTCACAGGAAGTAGATGGCCTGGAGCAAGTGGTGGCGTATGCAAGCAGAACCCTGAGTAAGCAGGAACGAAAATATGCCACCACAAAGAAAGAATTGTTAAGTGTGGTCACATTCACAAAGTATTTCAAACATTTCCTATTAGGGAAAGAGTTTTTGTTGCGAACAGACCATAACTCTCTCCAGTGGCTGCATAATTTTCAAGGGGTGGAGGGCCAAGTTAGCCTGTTGGCTTAGAACAATTGGCTGCTTTTCAATATATAAGATTGTCCATCGACCTGGTAAAGACCATAGTAATGCAGATGCATTGTCAAGGTTGCCTGCTTATGTAGGGGATGTCATCATTAGCTCTGTTAATCAGGTGGAGGTTGAACCTGTAGTTAAAGTTTGTGCTTTGGAACAGGGGGAGATTTTGGAGCAAGACGCAAGTAAGGTAGAAGGAGAAGAGAATAAACTGACAAGAGCTCAGCATAGTGATTCAGAGCTGAGTTTGTTGTTATCATTGAAGAATCAGGGAAAGAGCCCGACAGGAAGATTATGAATGCTTATCCATCCCTTAAAAAGTATGCCTTGGTTTGGGAGCAGATACAGGTCCAGGGACAGAGGTTAGTGAGGGTGCTAACCCTCAAAACCAGGTTTGAGTGCTAAGACCCAAGTTATTATTCCTCAGTCTATGGTACCAGAAATTTTAGGGTTGTTGCATAATACAGCTACTGGAGCTCATTTGGGAGTGCAAAAGCTACAAGGAAAGGTGGGAGATCGTTTTTATTGGCCTGGGGTGGCATAGGGATGTGAAGCGTTGGTGTCAGAAATGTCCTGAATGTGCGGTTCATAAGGAGACCTGTCCAGCCCCACGTGCCCTCCTTATTCCTTCTGTGACATTTCGCCCCTTTGAGCGAGTGGCACTTGACATACTAGGTCCCCTTCCAGAGACTACTTTTAAAAACAAATATGTCTTGGTGGTGTGGGATTACTTTTCAAAGTGGACAGAGGCATATCCACTCCCCAACCAGGAGGCAAAAACAGTAGCCAGAATTTTGGTAGAGGAGTGGGTTACCCGTTATGGAACCCCTAGAAGTCTGCATTCTGACCAAGGTAGGAACTTTGAATCAAATTTGTTTGGGGAACTGTGCCGGTTGTTGGAGATTAATAAGACAAGGACATCTCCATACCAGCCTCAGTCAGATGGTATGATCGAGAGGTTTAACCGTACTTTGCTCTCTATGCTGTCTTTTTATGTAAATGATAATCAGCAGAACTGGAATGTCCTGCTGCCCAATGTGATGATGGCATATAGGAGTAGCGTCCATTCCAGTACAGGTTTTACCCCATATAAAGTTATGTTTGGTCAAGAAATGGTTTTGCCCATTGACAACTGATGAATATGTGCTCTCAGGTAAGGGGGTGGGGCCTAACTGGACGTTGGCTATGTGCTTCTGTCTGTCTAGCCAGACTTGGTGCAATTGAATGCTTCTGCAGAGATCAGGTACAGATGCCCTTCCCACTGTGCTCATTTGGACCTTCAATGCTGCAGAAATTTTTCTGTACCCTTCCCCAGATCTGTGCCTCGATACAATCCTGTCTAAGAGGTCTACAGACAATTCCTTGGACTTTATGGCTTGGTTTGGGCTCTGACATGCACTGAGCATAAAAATGTTTGGTTGCTTTATCATATGAGTGGAAAAGGACTATAAGAATTGTCTGAGATCTATGGTTATATGATTAACTTTCAATGTGACAATTCTGCTCATAAAAATTTGTTTTTGTAGTGGGTGTTAAAAATATGTAGATGTGTTTTATATTGTGTAGGTCTCCAGCTAACACGTTATTACTGTCTAACTGAAATACTTCTGCTAATCAGCTGTGGGCCACTATTTCCAAAAGTTGTGCAGTTAATGCAGATTTCCTGTTGTTCTTACTACTTTGAGTAAAGATAAAGGATGGAGCAAGGTTTGTTTTACAAATTTTAATGTCACATCAGTTATTCACATTAGTGCTGTATCATAGTTAATGATACAGTTCCCACATGTGGACCTCAATAAAATAGAAATATACATGGGTTTGTTGATATACATAACGTGTTAATGCAGAAGTAGAGAAATTACAGCTGCAACATCTCAATGTATGACAGACTGAGTAAAACTTGTCACTGACAAATGTCCTGCTCAAGTCATCCTTGCAATGGAGGTTTGGGTTGAATAACTAGTTCTCTTCCAATGTTTCATCATCAGGCTCTCGCTTAAATTGATATCGCCATCATTACTGTCCTTATAGTGTGTACAATCGCTGAGGATTTAGGAAGCCTCTGGAGCTGAGATTCACATAAACGCCTTTTTCTTTCTGACACGCTGTGGAAACGGTACACTAATCTCAACGTTATTTCCAGCATGAGCTTTCAAATGACGTTTCAGATCTCTTTGGTATGTGAAAGCTCACGTCACACTCAAGACACATGAAAGGTTTTTCTCCGGTGTGAAGCCTCATGTGTACATTAAGGTTTCTTTTTTCTTTGAAACCTTTTCCACACTGTTGGCAGGTGAAAGGCTTCTCTCCAGTGTGAACTCTCATGTGAATCTCAAGGTTTGAATTGCTCGAGCAAGTTCTTCCACAGTGAGGGCAAATGAAACGCTTCTCTCCAATGTGAGTTATTGCATGATCCTTAAGAAGATCGTTGTCTGTGAAACTCATTCCGCACTGATGACATTTAAAACAGCTCTCTCTCACATGAATCTTCTTGTGGGAATTAAGGGTGACTCTTTGTCTGAAACTCTTTCCACACTGATCACATGTGAAAGGCATTTCTCCAGTGTGAATTCTTATGTGGTCATTAAGGTTTCCTTGTTGTGCAAAACTCTTTTCACAGTGAGGGCAGGTGTAAGGCTTTTCTCCAGTGTGAATTCTCATATGGACTTTAAGGTTTCCTTTTCCATTGAAACATTTTCCACACTCTTGGCACGTGTAAGGGCTCTCTCCATCATGAACTTTCATGTGAGCTTCAAGGTTTTCATGTTGGCTGAAACTCTTTTCACACTGAAAGCAGGTGAAATTATGTCTACCCCCCGTCTTTTGAGCACATTTTTTTGAGGAAGTCTCTTCAGTCTCTGAGCAGCTAAGATCATTTTCTCCAGTTATGACATCATTTTTCTCTTCCTTTACATCATTCAGATCTTGAATCTCCTCTTTCAGCGGCATCAGATCTAAGGTGAAAACAGAAAAAAATACAAGTTTAAGCCCAGTTTAATGACACAAAATGACAAATGCATACTCTGAGAACGCTCCACAAGATATGTTTGTTGATACTCAATGTTGATTGGGTGAATGCAGGTTTTAAACAGTTTATTCGTACAGGATAAGTAAATCACTGTTCTAAACTAATGTGCTGTTACATTGTAAAACACACACACATGCAGATCACACACACAGAAACATCAAGTAGTATAGAAACTTACTGTCAGTGCTGTTCTGTGATTTATCAATAAAATGGCTTAAAAACTTAAAGTTTTAGCATGTCTTTCTATTTTTGAAAGAACTAAAACCCACAGCTTCACAATTAGCAGAGAGACACCACACAGATAATATTAAGTTCACACACAACGGATCTCTTACTAATGGACTCAAATCTAATATTACTGTTCTATATTATTTGTATCTGATTTAGAACTAGCAGAAATCTGCAAGAAATATACACGCTTTAGTTGGATAATAGAGGATATGGTGAAGAAAATAGGTCAGAAGAAATGTGATACTGTCATGAATACCATTATGCAGGGGTTCTCAACTTTGGCCTTCGAGATACACTTTCCTGCAAAGTTTAATCCTGATTGTTTTGCTGTATTTCTTACCTATGAGGGAGTAACATTGTGGTTTTTGAAGTTTTTGAAACCTGCAGCTTTCACTAGAGAGATACTGGACAAACTCAGAAAGAGATAATTTACACACACATCTCTCTTTCTCTATAACTCAATATATAGCTGCAACCAGCAATACAGGCTGGAAATTCAATGTACAGCAGATGAAAATGAACTCAAAATGAATAGATGTTTATGCAAGAATAAACAAAAACACTAATTTCTAATCCAAAAGGAAGAAAGATTAGTACAACACTTACATTGATGACAAACAAATTGAAATGACAATTTTATAAAGTCGTTCCATCTGGGACTCACAATCTCTGGGTCAGGTACCCGTCACCAGAGCTGCCAATTTAACAATTTTGTCGCTAGATTTAATGACTTCTCTGCCCCTTTTGAGACTTTTTTCAAAAGCCTAGCAACTTCTTGGACAAACCATATCTAGATTCTGTAACTCGTCCACTGATCTATATATAGATAAGTGGATTCGCAAATATGATGTCCATCTAGCGACATTTAACGACCAGTTTTAGCTACTTTCAGCTGAACGCAATTGGCAACACTGCAGTCACTCACCTGTGGCATTACACATTGAGCTACTTTTTGATGCACATTCACCAGGCTGCCAAAGAGAGCTTTCTGTGTCAGAATGGGCTCACAAAAACATTATTAGGATGTTAACCAGATTATACTAATGTAGCTTATGGTTAACCTGATAACTGAAGAGCCACAATAGACTAAAATGCAACTGATGAACATGACATGAAATTAGCATGCTAAGCTAACTAATATAATTTCATCAGGTACAATAAAATTCCGTGCTGTATTTCTCAGGTACGGAGCCCCGCACATGACATGCAAGAAAAAAAATTAGGTCGTGCACACGATTTACTATTTTGTTCCCTTCGATTTATAAATCATGCAATTCTTGCAGATTTGAGAGGAATCAGGTGTATCAACTTTCAATTTACTAGATCTTGAAAAAAAACAGAAAAAAACAGGCAGGCCTAGCACTTATTCAAACATGCAGTCACTTTCTCACTAATGCATTCAAACAAATGTAATCTTACAGTACTATTTTATCTATAGTATCTGATTTAGAATGAGCAGAAATCTGTAAGAAATATTGCTACCCGTTGATAAAATAATTTATGTAAGTGTACTGTTATTTCCATCCTTCCCAACAAAATTTGCACTGCAAATAGCAATATGTAACTTTTTCATGCTGATAAACAAGCATGACGTAGTCTATTACATCATGGGAAAGTGTTTAATGCACACTAGTGTTCCACTTGTGTTTTTTTTTTCCATTTAATATATGTTCTGAACAGAACTTTTGTGATATTTCAAATCATACTGAAATGCTTTAGCCACCAATTTCATCAGGAAGCGAAGGTGGAGCAGTGTTTCTGTTATCAGTTAGCAAGGGCTATGTTCACACTGTCAGTTTTTGGGATTGACAACCGCATTTACTTATAGGAGTCTCGAAATCCCGTTCACACAGCAATTTACAGTAGCGTCTCAAATACTATCTGTATGAACGTGCAACGAGAGTTAATGTAAATGTAAACAATGAAAATGTGATAGCCGGACACCTTTAATGTTGCACTCGTGTCTCACATCCTTTGCAGCATTTCACACATAACACGACATTTGAGTCTAGAATTTCACACAAAACTGATGGGAGTGGCTCCGGTGTCACTCCTGTAAATAGCCGTACTATGTGTGAACGCAACTGTATTGAGGACTCAAATACAGGACTGAACCGTATTCTGCTGCTGTGTGAAACGTGGCCATGGTGAATCCGAAGCGGAACTGGAGTGAGTATTGAATGCTTAGGAGCGCGGAGGAAAATTGTTGCTGCTTCACTCTGCTCAGATACTTGGGTTTGAAGGCAGCTTTAGTGTCTGGTCATGTAATCTCAACATGTCTGTCCACATGATGTGACTTACTCCATGTCAAAAAAGTGCTTTAATTATGACACTTATATGACATTCATCTAAAATATCAGTCTTTGTAGAGCTGGATATTTGAATATATAGATCAAATGAGCTTTGAGAATGAAACCAACCTGTTTGTGTCTCAGTATCTTCTTGTTTTTCTCCGAATGCTTCTTCAATCTTCACATCTTCAATCTCCACTTTAATAAACGCCATCTTTATACACGTGGATCTCGTTGCTTCACCAGGAGCTTTTTAGTGTGTTTGGACACGTTGGTTCACGTCTGTCATGTTTAAAATGAAAATAATTAAGAGGAAGAAAAATAAATTCACACTAAATCTCAATCAGCTCCCTACTTCTGTAGTCAGCGCACTGGTAAGGGAGTCAGTCCGAATGAGAGTTAATTGAACATTAGCCAAAAATGTGAAATAATGTAAGTGTGGTGTGCGTGGTCATGTGCTTTGAGTGCGAGAGACCCCATTTCACCTGCCGGTGTGCATGGCCATTTTTGTATCTTTGTGCTCGGCTCCGCATTCGAAGATGCACAACTTAAAGCCGATTCTGTACTGGCATCTTACCAAGCACCGCTTGCGCTTGTCCAAATTAATTGTGTACATTTACAAAATAAGTCTACAATAGCAGAAATAAGCCTTTTTAATTACAATAAAAATCCATGTTTAATAAAAATGTTTATTAAATTAAATAAGAAATGTTTAATGAAATTAGAAAACATTTAAGATACTGTAAGACGTTTAGTTTTATATGTTCCCATATCCATATATTTTGTTCTAATGTCACATGTAATAATTTCAAGGTTTACTGGATTTTATATGATTCTTTGGTAGCGTGGGTTTGGTCAAGTGTATAACAAAAAAACAAACAAACAAAAAAGGATCGCGTTGCGCTTTCAGGCGAAAGTATAAACAAGCTTCACACGTTTGTGTTCGTTAGACGCGGTGATTCGAATCACTGAATCATTTGGTTCAATTGATTTGAGTTTCCAAAACCTCAGTTTCTCCATCACTATTGCGCTGTACTCGCATGCTTAACTGTTCGTTAATGGTTAAACATAACAACATAACATTCATTGATATATAACTCATATCATAGCTCTTATAAAGTTATATGCAAGGTTTGTATCGATCTAAACACTTAAAGCGATATAAAACACACACCTTTCTCTCTCTCTTTTTGTAATTTGCATTCGAACATTAACATAACAGGCTAGCATAAATTAAACTGTAAGACTTAAACTGAGACATAAGAATCGGTAAACACAAACCTTTCTTCAGCTGAATCACAGAGAATGCAGGAGAGTGGCGCAGCCTTATGACGTCACAACACCAAACCAAAATAAAAGTCTATTGGTCAAAAGTTTGGATACATTACTATTATAATGTTTTTGAAGTAACTTATGCTCACTCAGTTTCACAGTGATAATAGAAAAAAATTAATGGACAAATTATTTTGGCTTTACAGCAGCTGTAGGAAATGTTATTAACGAGCTAAAGTACGTTTTTGATTGAATCACTTCCGTTTTAAAAATTGTTAATTATTAACTTAGGGGCTACTTAAATGACACCTTTTTAACTAAGTAAAAAAAAAAATACTTTTAATGCATTCTTGTTGCTCATTTATGTGTTTAGTCTGTAGGTTTGCGCATTTGAATGCGTTTGTGTGCAGACGCTTAGTCTTTCTTTACAAAGTGACATTGACAAATTACTTATATGGCCCACATAATACAGAATTATTAGTCATTTCTGCTGATCCATGCGAACTGGAATCATTTTGATAAAGTTTTATCTATGCATAGGGAAAGGAAAGGGAAGGAGGCCTTCGCAGGGGATAGTTTAGTTGACACTTCAGGGCTGCCTTGTCGTCGTGTCTAGACACAAGTCCTTCATCTCATCTGGATACGGCCTGGATCTGGCAGACTACGGCGAACCTCGGGATAAACAGAGAGAGACTAATATTAGCGTAGACGCCATTCTTCTTATGATGTAGCGAGTACATCAGGTGTAATGGGAAGTGTTCCCGGTTCCGGCTGACGTAATCTATGCAGCCTAACATTTTACATGATTTGTATTATAGAAGTAGATAATGTGATTTGTGTATGCCAGGTTAAAGAGATGTGTTTTTAGTCTAGATTTAAACTGACAGGGTGTGTCTGCTTCCTGAACAATGCTAGGAAGACTGTTCCAAAGTTTAGGTGTCTTTCCAAAAATCTGAGACTCCACAAGGACACCAACTAACCAAATGATATAAGGAATCCATATATTTCATAAATTTATACACACCAAAGCACCCTTGGGAAAAAAAAAAAAAAAAAAAACTTTACTAAATTCACACTGTATAGTACGTGTACAAACCCAGCCAAAATTTCCATGTGGGCCCATGTGAGTTTTTTATGGACTGTCACTTGGGCCCTGCATGGGCAACCCAAATGGGTTGAATATCCCACATTTCTGGCACAATACCATGGATACAGTTGATGCTACTGCAGTAAATTCATGGTAAATATTGACAATTTCTGGATTGAAAAGCCATCAAACTGGTTAGTTGTGGCACAATGTTACTTCTGTTTTTCCCCTGTTGTTGAGAATGTCAACGCTGGTTCATCTGGCTTCAACTAGTTTAAATCACCAAGACATTTGTGGTTTATATTGGTAAATGCATTTGCTCAAGCTGGAACTGCACTGTGTTTTGGGCCAAGCTGTCTGTGGTGCGGTTCTGGATCCATCTGTAGATTTGAGGTCACTTCAGCTTTACGCAACTTTGTTCTGGCAGTGGGATAGTCAGCTAGACTATCCCAAAACGACTCGTTCTTCCCGAGTCACATTAAAGATTAGTTCAAAATGAACGAATCGTTCAAGAACGACACATCACTACCTCGTTGACATTAATACAACTGTATGTTAAAGGAACACTCCACTTTTTTTGAAAATAGGCTCATTTTCCAACTCCCCTAGAGGTAAACAGTTGAGTTTTATCGTTTTCGAATCCATTCAGCCGATCTCTGGGTCTGGCCAGTACCACTTTTAGCATAGCTTAGCATAGTTAATTGAATCTGATTAGACCGTTAACATCTCGCTCAAAAATGACCAAAAAGTTTTGTAGCATATGCACACGTATCAGGATAATCAATAAACTTTGGAATGTTCAGAACGCTTTTAGCATGCTGGACTGGGTTGTAAAATCTCATCTCGGCTCCGACCGGTCTGCAAAAGATGAGCCCACTTAACAATTTTGCGGCCTGGCCGAGATTAAACAGAGATGTCCACTTCCAGCTCTTGGGACATCAAAGGGACACTCGTGTGGACTACGGACCAGATGGACATTCCAACACACACCACACACACACAGACACATACAAAAACACACAAACATACATTATTGACTGTATATGTAAAATACAGTCATGCCAAAATATACCCATCATGTATTTCGAGCATATGCATGTTTCCTAGTGTTAAGATTTTGTTTAAATGAGTGTATTGGTGCTAGTGTTAGTTGTAATAAGGGAATTTTGTCTGTAAACCATAACTTCCTTTATATGCCTGTCTGATCTATCGAGTTTGATCTCGTTTTAAAGCTCTGGCTACTGATCATTCACTGAGATATGTCACATAGCTGACAAATGCATTTTTCTATGTGTTTAATGAGATACTTTAATGAATACTGTGAAGAAAGTACTCCATCTCGAAATCTGATCTGATAGTCGTAAATTCAGCTTGGAGACAAGACAAAGAAAGAGCTTGCCCGCCAACTTTGCATCAATGTCATTGGCTATTCCACCTCAAGGAGGTGTGTCGGCTTATCTGTCATAAAAAGGGAACACCAGGATTCTCCGGTGTGTTCTCCCGACGGCCCTGAATCATCCATCGCCCACTCACGCATGTCTCTCCCGGACGTCACGGCGACGCGCTTCCATCGCGCTCATCACGGGACCACCAGCTCTCCGGCGAAACTAACTTTCACGTCCTCAGTTCAAACCCTCCCGCGAAAACGGAAGAAGCCAATGAACTGCAGCAGCACTGACCTGAAACCCCGCAAGCAAACTGATCCAAGTAGCCCACCGTTTCTGAATCTTAGATTATGAAACTGATTTCTATGCTGGCTTTCAAGGACTGTTAGATTTTGCTATTTGCCTTCTCTCTTTCCTTCCTTTCCTGTCTCTACGTTCCCTTTTTGTATATATTTGTATAGTCTATATTTAGACGTATAACCTCTGTAGTCGTAGTTTGCATATATTAAATACATTATATCCATGCTCTTTGTTTTCTTGCTCATTCAACAAAGACCAGGTCACTTTAACGTTTCGATCCTATATCCTTGCTTTACGTTTGGATGCTAGAATAAGAAGTCTTTCTCGTGGCCAGAGAACAGACCTTCCTTTTTATAACATTCTGAGGAGCTATAGTTTGCCGGACAAACAAACAGTTTCTCTAAATAATTATTAAACCAGAACTAATCATATATATATAATTGATTACAATTCGTTGTAATTAATTCACCATATATGGTTAATTAGGGGCCAAGCACCGAAGGTGCTTAGGCACCTATTGTTATTGTTGGCGTTCCGTACGCTTATTATTATTCTTCTTCCGCTCTTGAAGTCTATGGCAGCCCATAGAACCGCTTACGGGAAAGTTGTGAAATTTGGCACACAGTTAGAGGACAGAAGGACCTTTGTCCATAGCAAATTTGGAGTCTCTAACTCAATCCCTCTAGCGCCACCAGCTGTCCAAAGTTGCACTTATGTTTATGCTAATAACTTTTGAACCATAAGGGCTAGAAACAAAATTCTTTTTTCCTCCGATTCGAATGTACCCTATGACGTCATTTTCCGTCATGAAAATTTTTCCGCCATTTTGAATTTTCTGAAAAACCTACTTTTTCGAACTCCTCCTAGGCCGTTACTCCGATTTTCACGAAAATTGAACCAGATCATCTTCAGACCATGCTGACAAAAAGTTATGGAATTCAAGTCGATTGCTCAAACCGTTTTCGAAAAACACACGAACGAAGTAAGGCTGTATCTCTGTAACACTTTATCATATTCAGACCAAACTTTTTACATGTCATGACAAGCATGACCTGAGGCACCATGCAGTGTTTCGGCGCAGCGCCACCTACTGGTGCGGAGATATAAAAAATGGCTATTTTTGCTTATAACTTCTGATGGGTTTGTCCAAAAATCATAAATTTGGTCTCGTTGGATTCGGGGCATCATGCTGAGTCAAATCATATCCAATTTTCCCACTTCGGCCATTTTGGCCGTTGGCCATTTTGAATTTTGTGCTAAAATGCTGTATTTTACGAACGCATTAGCGTATCATTACGAAACTTGGTATGGGTCATCAGCACAATGCTCTGAAGGAGCCTGAGAAGTTTCGGACCAGCGCCACCTTGTGGTCAAAAGTTATAACAAAATTTACAAAAATGCTAATAACTTTTGTCTATATTAACCAATTGTAATAAAACTGGTCTCTTTAGATTCCTTGGGTTATGCTGAGAACATAGATATCAAATTTGCCATAGTCAGCTAAACGTCCTGTCCGCCATATTGTTTTTCTTTAAAAACCTACTTTTTCGAACTCCTCCTAGACCGTTGCTCCGATTTTCACCAAAATTGATCCGTGTCATCTTCAGACCATGCCGACAAAAAGTTATGGATTTCAAGTCGATATGTCAAACCGTTTTCGTATACCAGAGCAAAGAATTTGAGGCATGATGCAAAAACGACTCTTGAAGCTGTATCTCTGCAATGCTTTGACATATTGACACCAAACTTTGCAAGTGTCATTGTCACCTTACTCTGACCATACCACATTAATTTGGTCACAGCGCCACCTATTGGTCGAAAGGGATGAACCAGTAAATCCTCATTTTTGATCATTTTTCAGCTCTTTTACCTAAAATGATCTTAATAGGTCTTTAATTGCTCACTGCTGCTGTTGGTCTGATGCTCACAGCCATGTTGGCTGGCTTCTTGTGCTGTTTTTGTGCTTGGCCCCGTAATTGCTGCTTGCAGCTATATTTCCCCCTTGGGTCGGTATGTGCATAATAATTCGTAAAGCTTTGTGAATTATTATATTCATATTCCACCCATAAATTGATTAATAACTGTACAAACCGTTACAGTTTTGACCAAAAACTCAACTGTTTAACTATAGGGCAGTTGGAAAATGAGCCTACTTTCAAAAAAAGTGTTCCTTTAAGAAATTTTTATACAGGGACATATATAAAGTTTTAAAACATAAAAGCAAGTAGCCTAGTAAATAATAAAGAGGAACAATGAAACATTACAAGCAATAAACAAAGAGTGCTTTCAGAACATTTTCCATTCAAGAGCTTTGAGTGATTTTTCACTTTCTCAGCTTTATGGTTGTTTGATTATGATGATAATATAGCAGGATCTAATAAGCTGAATCCAGACTAATGCACAGATCTCTTTTGAAATATAAGAAGTTTCTTTCCTGTCTGTTTAATACTTTAAGACATAACTGACTGTGTTTATATTAATTTTGCATCATAAAAGCATTTTGAGAAGCAAGTACCTTTAAGCACTAGTCGCACATAGATGCATGCGTGAACGCTCTTCACAAAGCGCAAATGAGAATTTGAAATCGAAAGCAGCCTTCTGTCAGTGCATTTCATATTTTTAATATAAAAGCCCACGGCATTCCAAACAACATAAATGCCTTTGTAGAGCATTAGTGAGGAAAATAGGCCTACCAGCAGGCCAGACCGCAAACTGCAAGCATAACATGAAGCAAAACATCTTTCATACATTGTGCAATGAATCCCACAAATGTAATTTGCTTCAGCTTTTCTGAACTCTCCGAGCTTCAAGCTCAACTTCAGTAGGAATCAATTAAAAACATTAGCTCTGCTCCGTGCCAGTGGACACGCACCAAGCACACGCAGCGTCATGGACTCTGGACTCTGCCTGCACAAACTGTGTGGACCTGTCGGTGCATATTCTGAGAGCCAGGAGGGTCTACGCACATTCTATTACAGGAGCAAGGCCCACTGCCGCCAATGAGCCGTTGGTGGGCCCTACTCACGGAGACGATGTCGGCGAAGATACCTGGGACCGCCGTCCTCAACTGTCTCCCCATTGTCCGGTTGTTTTCATGGGAGAGGCCTTCCATCCTCCTCCCGCCGTCGCCAACTTCGTCTCTTTTGGTGTGGCCACAGAAGATGACTCAATGTTCATCTCTGCTTCGGAGAAGGATTGGGCTACATCCGAGCCTGACCGCCCGGACGTCAAAGGCCCCTCCAAGAGGAGCTCATGAGGGTGCTATGACAAAGCAGTCAGAGAGCTAGACCTCTCATGGAGCGCTCCGGACGAGCCAGCCAGGAGTAAGTTGGACTCCTGGTATTTCCAGGAAGGCCGCCGCCAAGCCGCTCCAAAAAGGAGTACACCCTTCTTCCCAGACGTCCAGGACCATGTGGTTAAGTCGTGGTCTGCACCCCAGTTGGCAGGCATCCACGCATTCTTCTCCAACGTGCGGAGGTACATGGGTATGTGCGCATGCCCCCTGTCAAGGAGACCGTCGCCACACACCTGTTCAAGTTTGGGCTCTGGCTGGGCCACTCAAGGACATTCAGAGAATTGTCTCTTACCCACTTCTTTGTTATCTTTGCTGTGTGCTTAGGCTCGTTGTCCTGTTGGAAGATGATCCTTTGCCGCAGTCTTTGTTTCATCAGATGAGAGAATTTTGTTTCTCATGGTCAAAGAGTCCTTCAGGTGCCTTTTGACAAACTCCAGGCAGGCTGTCATGTGCCTTTCAATGAGGAGTGGATTCCGTCTGGCCACTCTACCATACAGACCTGATTGGTGGAGTGCTGCAGAGATGGTTGTTCTTCTGGAAGGTTCTTCTCTCTCCACAGAGAAATGCTGGAGCTCCGTCAGAGTGACCATCAGGTTCTTGGTCACCTCCCTGACTAAGGCCCTTCTCCCCCAATCGCTCAGTTTGGCGGGGTGGCCTGCTCTAGTAAGAGTTCTGGTGGTTCCAAACTTCTTCCATATCTGGATGATAGAGGCCACTGTGCTCATTGGTATCTTCAACGCTGCAGTAATTTTTCTGTACCTTTCCCCAGATCTGTGCCTCGATACAATCTATACAGTCTCTGAGGTCTACAGACAATTCCTTGGACTTCATGGCTTGGTATGTGCTCTGGCATGCACTGTCAACTATGAGACCTTATATAGACAGGTGTGTGCCTTTCCAAATCATGTTTGTCTCAACCCTAATCAAACGTGTGTGTTGCGAGTAAGTAAAATGAAAATATTTGGAGCATAAAAATGTTTGGTTGCTTTATCATACGAGTGGCAAAGAACTATAAGAATTGTCTAAGAGATCTACGCTGCCGTCCAAAGGCAAAGCGCAGTAACTACACATTTGATCAAAAATGAGTTATGGCTTGAAATGGGCTTTGTAACATCTGTTCTGTCTTGTGACAAAGTATCCCGGTTCAAAATTGGCCTGTTTCTGAGAAACGAGGGTGTCAAAATTGCAGTAACTACAAAATCGAAGCTAATACCAAGGCAAACCGCAGTAAGTGATGTTACTGCGTTCTAGCTTTGTTTTCCCGGCTTTGAAACCCTGCGGCATGATGGTTAAACTCGCGTTAAAATGCAAATATCCAAAGACGAGAAAGGAAGATAGCAAAATATTAACTCCTAGCCAAGCAAATGACAGCTTTATAATCAATTAACTTGCTAGCTGCTAGCAAATTAGACCGATATTTTAGCCTATCTGCGCTGCTCCATTGATGGCTATACACTCAACGTAATCAGGGGCGGACTGGCCATCGGGAGTACCGAGAGTTTTCCCGGTTGGCCGGGACAATGTGGGCCGGCCCGTTGCAATGTAAATATATGTGAAGAATGAATTAAAGTAAATTTACGTAGTCTGTATCCTCAGTCAACCCAGACGAATTGTTCGCGCGGCCGAACCACTTGAGCCAAAAAAAACTTAATGTGCTCAGTCTGTCTAGCGCTGTCTGTCTGTCTGTCTACTGTCCACAGAAACCGAGCAGCGTGGCACTTTTACTGTTTGATTAAAAAAAAATAAAAAAATAAACGACGGACATTCATTTCCAGGCATGCACTTCTGACCTTTTCAGATTTTTCATATTTTAATGACGTTATTCATGGATACAGAAACATTAACGTTGTTTCAGCATGTCAGATAAGAGTGAATGTTTGTGTATCTGTTATTAGGATTTCTTTAGTAATTTCACAATCATTTGAAAATTATTCATAAAACTCGAAATATCATTCACATACTAAACATGGCCTAAACTTTCATATTTAAGTAGCCTATGTCCCGTGTTAGGAAAGTGTCTAAAATATATAATTTTCTAATTAGTTCACATGCATTATTTTACACACTGGTGATCAAGTTTGAAAAAAATACTTCCTTAATGTTTTTGAAAGAGGATAAAGGAATTTATTTGATCGAAAATACAGTCAAATAGCTGTTTTCTATGTGGATTTATTGTAAAATGTAATTTATTCCTCTGATCAAAGCTGTTTTTTTAGCATTATTACTCCAGTCCTCAGAGCAATTTTAACATTCACAACATGCAAACATCAAAAAAAAAAAAAAATAAAGTTATTAAAAACAATCAATGTGTAGTAAGAAACACAACAATAAAGTTGGATGAACACATTTAGTTTGTAGATACTGCACTTTGCTTTTGCAATAGTTTTTTAGTTGTTTAAGGTCATCCAAAGGCAGAGTGCAGTATCTACATTTTGGGGGTCAAAGGTCACATCAGTGGTCATGGTTTTTATCTATAAAATATTTCTTCCTAAGAAGGCAATACATGAATGCATTACCACTAATCTACCTACAACGTGTTTGACTGGCTGGTGTAAAAACTTTAAAGGTGTTTTTCTCAGTTTCAGTGTTTGCGTAGTTACTGCACTTTGCCTTTGTAGGGCAGTACGGTTATATGATTAACTTTCAATGCAAAAATTAGTTTTTCGAACAGAACATGATAGTTTCTGATATTATGCTTTTTCAAATATTACCTTTTATACAGTGTGTAATGTAGCTGTTTGAGAATGTAAAAAGTCTGCAAAGTTATTGTCTCCCAGAAGAAAGAGTCAATTCTGAACTGCCGAAACTGCCCGCGAACAACATCTACTTTGACCCGTCATCAAACACTGCTGGTTTGTGCTGTGTACATGTCAAGAAGATGCTATTTACTGTGATGCGAAAGCAAATTCTCTTTATATACACTTCCAAAGGATGAGGATGTGAAGAGTCAGTGGTTAATTACCACAGCGATACAACAGCAGCATAACCTTTAGTTGTGTTCTCGACATTTTACTAAGTATTGCTTCTCAAATCTCTGTGAGGTCAATGGGGGATTTGCAAAGTCTTAACCAACTTGCTCCTCTGTATGACAACCTGTAAGTATAATTAATTACTGATATATATATATATATATATATATATATATATATATATATATATATATATATATATATATTCTATTGGGTGTTCAAAATACATAGATTTGTGTTTTATATTGTGCAGGTCTCCAGCTAACCGGCTAACTCAGGTTGTTACTGTCTTACTGAAATAGTTCTGCTGAACAGCTGTGGGCCACTATTACCAAAAGTTGTGCCAGTTAATGCAGATTTTCTGTCGTTCTTACTACTTTGAGTAATGATAAAGGATGAAGCAAGGTTTGTTTTACAAACTTTAATGTTACATCGGTCATTCACGTTATTGCTCAGCTGACATATGCACCATTATTGATATGGTTAATGATACAGTTCCCACATTTGGACCTCAATGAAATAGAAATATACATCGGTTTGTTGATATACATAACATGTTAATGCTGATGTAGAGGAATTACAGTTGCAACATCTCAATGTATGACAGACTGAGTAAAAACTTGTCACTGAGAAATGTCCTGCTCAAGTCGTCCTTGCAATGGAGGTTTGGGTTGAATAATTAGTTCTCTTCCAATGTTTCATCATCAGGCTCTTGTTTGAATTGATATCGCCATCATTACTGTCCTTACAGTGTGTACAATTGCTGAGGATTTAGGAAGCCTCTGGAGCTGAGATTCACATAAACGGCGTTTTCTTTCTGACACGTTCTGGAAATGGTAGACCAATCATAACGCTATTTCCAGCATGAACTTTCAAATGAACTTTCAGATCTCTTCGGTATGTGAAACTTACGTCACACTGAAGACACATGAAAGGTTTCTCTCCGGTGTGAAGCCTCATGTGTACTTTAAGATTTCTTTTTTCTTTGAAACCTTTTCCACACTGTTGGCAGGTAAAAGGCTTCTCTCCAGTGTGAATTCTCAAGTGAACCTCAAGGTTTGATTTGCTCGAGCAAGTTCTTCCACAGTGAGGGCAAATGAAACGCTTCTCTCCAATGTGAGTTATTACATGATTCTTAAGGAGATCACTGTCTGTGAAACTCATTCCACACTGATGACATTTAAAACAGCTCTCTCTCACGTGAATCCTCATGTGGCCCTTAAGGTTTAATTTACGTTTGAACCTCTTTCCACACTGATCACATGTGAAAGGTGTTTCTCCAGTGTGAATTCTTATGTGGTCACTAAGTGTTCCTTGATGTGCAAAACTTTTTCCACACTGAGGGCAGATGTAAGGCTTTTCTCCAGTGTGAATTCTCATGTGGACTTTAAGGTTTCCTTTTCCACTGAAACTTCTTCCACACTGTTGGCAGGTGAAAGGCTTTTCTCCAGTGTGAGTTTTCATGTGGATATGAAGGTTTCCTTTTCCAGTGAAACCTCTTCCACACTGTTGGCAGGTATAAGGGCTTTCTCCATTGTGAACTTTCATGTGAGCTTTAAGGTTTTCACGTTGGCTGAAACTCTTTTCACACCGAAAGCAGGTGAAATAACGTCTACCCCGTGTCTTTTGAGCTCTTTTTTGTGAGGAAGTCTCTTCAGTCTCTGAGCAGCTAAGATTGTTTTCCCCAGTTATGACATCATGTTTCTCCTCCTTTACATCATTCAGATCTTGAATCTCCTCTTTCAGCGGCATCAGATCTAAGGTGAAAATAGATAAATACAAGTTTAAGCCCAGTTTAATTGCACAAAATGACAAATAAATGCATATTTAGAAAGCGCTCCACAAGATGTTTGTTTATACCATCTGGATACTCCATATTGATCGGGTGAATGCAGGTTTTAAACAGTTTATCGTACAGGTAAGTAAATCACTGTTCTAAACTAATGCGCTGCTACATTGTAAAACACACACACAGACAGAATCACATGCAGAGCGCACACACAGAAACATTTTAGTGTAGAAACTTACTGTCAGTGCTGTTCTGTGATTTATGAATAAAATAGCTTAAAAAAAAAAAAAGAAGCTAAAACCCTATCTTCACTATTCACTATTTCACTTCACTATTAGTAGAGAGATGCCACACAGTTAAGATTAATTCTCCAACAACACACACACACAACGGCTCTCTTACTTATGGACTCAAATGTAATTTTACTGTGCTACATTATCTGTATCTGATTTAACCCATACACAGAAGGATAGATAAAAAAAAATAGCTGATATGTAGAAGCAATATCTAGCCAACATCAATGTTTGTTCACAAACTTTAGCCTCTAGTTCAACCCCTATATAATATGATGCTAGATCAAGTCAAAGGAGTGAGATTTTTAGGCTTAAGGTTTGATAATATACATATTGGGTTCATTTGGTCAGAAGGATCTACATACAACAACAAAACAACCAAATATAAGTATTAAGATCCATGCTGGGAATATGGAAGAAAAAACAGCTTTAGTTGGATAATAGAGGATATGGTGAATGAAACAGGTCAGGAGAAATATGAATTCTTGCCTACAGCGATATGGTCATGAATACCATTATGCAGGGCTCTCAGTTTTTAAGTAAATACACTGTTCTGCAGTATCATCATGAAATGTAATCTTACGTAAACAATAAGGTATGAGAGGCTGTGCTGTATTGGGAATAAGTCATGGCTGAAGGCCGTTGTTTAGCACGACGTGAAGCGGAGCACTTATTCATGATACGGCACTAGCCTTGAGTATCTTATTGCTTTTATAAAATGGTTACCACACAATACAAATATTGAAGCCTAAAATATGTATCAATGCAACTTTCATGAATTAAACTTTCACTAAAAGCCTTCCTTTCCTCCAGAAAAAATAGTCCCTGACCGTGAACAGCAACAGAGGTTACATTATTATGCCATTAGATGGCAGCAAAGACTGTCTTTATGAGTGTGTCTGTCAGTAGTGAAGACTTTTATATTGAAAAGACTGAATTGTTGTGAACATGGAACAAGACGCAACTGACAAATGCTTTGACTAGCGCAGTCAGTCACGGGAAAACCCCTTTAACTGTTAAAAGGACAAGATATCGCAGCGGACATTTAAACAGATTTTTTATTATAAATATAGGACTGACCTGAAGGAAAATGCTAAATCAGTGTGCAAAGAGCATGGAGGGGAAATTGTTGCTGCATCACTCTGCTCACATTAGTGATGGGGAGTCGACTCTCAATAGCCCTAGTGTCGGAAACGACTCCAGGACAGGAATCAACTCCCAGTATCGACTCTGTAGATGTGCTGATGTGGCAAAGTGTATAGAACCCAAGAGGCGACACTCTGATACTTTTTGGGCAACAGTTACTAGATGGCACTCCGGTAGCACGGCCGCCATTATGGGGTGAATATACTAACCGGACCATAGAATCCTTCACATCTTACACACCCAAAATCGGCAAATTTCACTGCCAAATCAGAAGCGCAATAAAACATTTTACACATGAAATCATCAGTAAATTTTATGGCACCTACAGTAAATGTTGTGTCGTCTTATATATGTTTTATTTTACCAGTTGTGGAATACAACCATTCAACCATCTGAGGTAACGTAGTTAGCCTACTTTATTGAGTATTTCCATTTTATGCAACTTTACACATTTATTAATAGTAAATTAATAATTAAGGGTGCTCTAAGTGATCCTGGGTGGATGTAACTTCCTGTTGAGTTCGAAGTGTTGTCAAACAAAACGAGGCTAGCTAGACCCTCCCTCCTCCTCCTCCTCCTCCTCCTCCTCCCCTCCATGTGCAGTAGAATGTTCATGAAAATCTGTGATCTTAAGATTAATAATAAAATGTACAAATTTGCCATTTTAGACATAGGTGAGGAGTTCACCTCTTTTTGGTAGTGATGTGACATTGTTTATTTCTAAAGTTTCTTTGATGCTGTTATATTTTAACAGGCTTTTGGAGCAGCAGCGTTTCTGTCTTGTCTGATATGTATATGAGAAATGAGACTAAGACTGTAAAATAAATAAATAATGCAATTCGATGTATTTACGAAACACAAAAATTGTGTTAATAAAACTGTTGCACTCAATTGCAATGTCAGTGCAAAAAAAGGATGTTCCACTTCTGTCTTCAAAATTAGCGTACGGTAGTTTCTATAGAACAACACTGACACTCATAATTTCAAGATATAAATAACGCCAATAAAGACTATAAATAAAAAGTATAGTGCTTTGTGTTGTACTTTTTAAAACTTTTAGTAGGAGAAAAAAACATTGTGTGTAATAAGAAATGCTGTCTTATATTTTTTTAATCCTGACCCTATTAGGTTGTTAAGTCTGACGTCACGCGGCAATGCTTCCAAGCGGATCAAAGTAATTTTGATTTAATTTGATTAAAAGTAAATGGAGTCAAGGAGTCGACTCCATGAGTAGTCGGGAATCGGAGTCGACTCCAAAAAACCTGGAATCGAACACCCCTAGCTCACATACTCTGGTTTGAAGGCAGAATTAGTGTTTGACTACATTTACACAGCAGATCTTGATGATCAATTCAGATATTGTGACTATATCCAATTTTTTGAACAACGTGCTTACATTTCTTTCAAAAGTGACCTGTATCCAATGTCTTCTTTTTACACTGCACTTTACGAAACAAACCAAAAATTGCATACATGTCACAAATCAATTTCAATAGTACATTCAGTTTAATTTATCAACACAGAAACCTTTTTAAATTGCAACAGTTACGTCAGTGATTATGTACGCAATGATGCATTTAACGCAAACTAACGAAATTAATACTCTGCTAGTCAACTAGAGATGTTTCATTTGTTATAGGTATGTCTGTACCGCATGGGAGGAAAAAATTGGGTCACTTGAACCATGCTGTGTAAATGCAGCCTTTGTCTAGTCATGTGATCTCAACATGTCCGTCCACATGAGGTGACTTACTCCATGTCAAATAATAGTTCTTTAATTAGGACGACTCGTATGACATTCTTCAAAAATATCAGTCAGTTTTGTAGACCTGGATATTTGAATAAGGATCAAATGACCGAGTTTACCTTTGAGAATTAAACCAACCTGTTTGTGTCTCGGTATCTTCTTGTTTCACTTCGAATGCTTCTTCAATCTTCATATCTTCACTCTCCACTTTAATAAATGCCATCTTTATGACACGTGGATCTCGTTGCTTCACCAGGAGTTTTTTGTGCGTGTTTGGACACGTTGGTTCACGTCTGTCATGTTTAAGATAAGAATAATTGAGAGGAAGAAAAATAAATCCACACTAAATCTCTGTGTCTCAATCAGCTCCCTAGTTTTGTAGTCAGTTAGAGTGAGAGTTAATTACTTAAACATTAGCCAAAAATGTGACATGGCGTGCTGTAGTTCTGTTTTAAAGGAACACGCCACTTTTTTTGAAAATAGGCTCATTTTCCAACTCCCCTAGAATTAAACAGCTGAGTTTTCGAATCCATTCAGCCGATCTCTGGGTCTGCCGGTACTTTTAGCATAGCTTAGCATAGTTCATTGAATCTGATTAGACCGTTAGCATCTTCGCTCAAAAATGACCAAAGAGTTTCAATATTTTTCCTATTTAAAACTTGACTCTTCTGTAGTTACATTGTGTACTAAGACCGATGGAAAATGAAAAGTTGAGATTTTCTAGGCCGATATGGCTAGGAACTATACTCTTATTCCGGCGTAATAATCAAGGAACTTTGCTGCCGTACCATGGGTGCAGCAGGCTCAAGTGATATTACGCAGCGCAACAAAGTTCCTTTGATTATTACACCAGAATGAGAGTATAGTTCCTAGCCATATAGGCCTAGAAAATCACAACTTTTCATTTTCCGTCTTAGTACATGATGTAACTACAGAAGAGTCAAGTTTTAAATAGGAAAAATATCAAAACTCTTTGGTCATTTTTGAGAGAGATGCTAACGGTCTAATCAGATTTAATGAACTATGCTAAGCTATGCTAAAAGTGTTACTGCCAGACCCGGAGATCAGCTGAATGGATTCGAAAACTGTAAAACTCAACTGTTTAACTCTAGAGGAGTTGGAAAATTAGTCTATTTTCAAAAAAAGTGGAGTGTTCCTTTAAGTTTAAGTGCAACACAAAGGTAAGCAAGCATATTATTGTTGTTAATTTTACTTTGTCAGATTATTGTATAGTATATATCAATGAATGACACTGATTTGACTGTCATGGTGTGTGCATGAACGAATGTGAAACACCTGCTAATTACATTTCTTGTTCCGATCACTTATATCGGGAACTTTTTGCATTTAACTTAGCTTGTTCTGATTGTTGACATTGAAAATTATGTTTTTTGAGGGTTAAATTCATTGGTTAATTTCTTGATGGCTGTTTTGACAATCGGGACATTTTAGTAATGTATTTGCTCTGATTTGATCAGTTTTCCTGGGAAATGTATCTATTTTTATAATATTTTGTCAACATTATTTTGTTTTAAAGAGTTAAAAATTACCTATATCAACCTTGATTGACATGGCAATAAAATTCTATCACATTATTTTGACAGTTAAAGTTATGGGCGGTTTTTTGTTGGAGTGGGCGGGTTTTGGTGAGGTTTTTGGCTGGAAATCGTCCACGCAATCTGAGTACATGATCGAGCGCGTCAAGTATAAACGCTTCGTCCGCTTGGGGAGAAGCGCGCGCAGTCAGGCGAAAGTAAAAACAAGCTTCACACGTTTGTGTTCGTTAGACGCGGTGATTCGAATCACTGAATCATTTGGTTCAATTGATTTGAGTTTCCAAAACCTCAGTTTCTCTATCATTTTTGCGCTGTACTCGCATGCTTAATGGTTCGTTAATGGTCAAACATAAAAACGTAACATTCGGTGATATATTACTCATTTCATAGCTCTAATAAAGTTATAAAACAGTCTGCAGGATTTGTATCGATCTAAAAACACTTAAATCGCTATAAAACACAAACCGTTCTCTCTTTTTTAATTTGCATTCGAACATAACAGTCTAACATAAATGAAACTATAAGACTTAACAAACTGAGATATAATAATTGTGAACACAAACCTTTCTTCAGCCGAATCACAGGAGAGTGGCGCAGCCTTATGACATCACAACACCAAACCAAAATAAAAGTTTTTTTAAAAATGTTTTTAAAGTCACTTATGCTCATCAAGCCTGCTTTGATTTGTTCAAAAATGCAGAAAAAATTGTAATATTGTAAAATATTACTACAATTTAAAATAATGGTTTTCTATTTTAATATACTTTAAAATATATATATTTTTATTTCTGTGATGCAAAGCAGAATTTTCATCAGCCATTACTCCAGTCTTCAATGTCACATGATCCTTCAGAAAGCATTGTAATATGCTGATTTGATGCTCAATTATTATCAATGTTGTACCAGAATTGGTATCGAGAACCGCAAAATTTTACTAGTCTTGGTACCAACTACTGAAATTTGCATGTAGTTTACCGTAGCTTAGTTGTGATGTGGCTGTTTAACCACCAGTAAAATCATGTTTGGCACAGTAAAATTCAATGTGAATATCCCACATTTCTGCCACAATACCATAGATACAGTTGATGCAATTACAATAAATTCATATTAAATATTGGCAATTTCTGGATTAAAAAGCCATCAAACTGGTTTGTTGTGGCACAATGTTTCTTCTCCTGTTTTTCCCCTGTTGTTGAGAATGTCAACACTGTTTCATCTGGCTTCAACTAGTTTAAAGGGTTAGTTCACCAAAAATTCTGTCATTTATTACTTACCCTCATGCCGTTCCACACCCGTAAGACCTTCATTAATCTTCGGAACACAAATTAAGATCCGATGGCTCTGTGAGGCCTTCATAGGGAGCAATGACATTTCCTCTCTCAAGATCCATTAATGTACTAAAAACATATTTAAATTGGTTCATGTGAGTACAGTGGTTCAATATTAATATTATAAAGCTACGAGAATATTTTTGGTGTGCCAAAAAACCACAATAACGACTTATTTAGTGATGGCCGATTTCAAAACACTGCTTCATGAAGCATCGGAGCACAAATGAATCAGTGTGTCGAATCATGATTCAGATCGCGTGTCAAACTGCCAACGGCTGAAATCACGTGACTTTGCCACTCAAAACAGCAGATTCGATACACTGATTAATTTGTGCTCTGATGTTTCTGAAGCATTGTTTTGAAATCGGCCATCACTAAATAAGTCGTTATTTTGTTTTTTTGGCGCACCAAAAATATTCTCGTCTGACAAATTCATCACAGGTCTGTGGAATTCTCCCAAGAAAGACAGAGCAAAGACCATAAGTTCATCTCATTATCTGGGTGTAGAATGTCCACATACTCCATGTACTGAAACAGCTGCCTATAGAAGTACAACCCTGTTCACATCCCCCCCCAGAATCGCTCAATCCTTTGGTTATGTACAGTTCTTCCCAAAAAACTTCCTGGGTCTGTGCCTCTTCTTTCTATCATGTACTGTGTAACATATACATTATCCTGACCTCTGTTTCCCCGTTTCCAAACCAAATTCAGAGACATTGTTTTAAAAAGTAGTACAGTACTTTGTTAGCACGATTGTATATTGTAGGTGTCCATTCAAACGTCGCATATGTTTTCCACAGACAAATTTTATATACAAAAGTGTTACATATTTTCATGATATCATGGAGGTATAATATGGGCAAGTTAATAAGTATTATAAAGTCCTTCTGTTCTTTCTTAGATTCTCTCGTTAGATTCTCAATTTGCCAGAATGAAAATGAGGAGATAAGTTATGCCACTGGAAGATTCAATGAACGAGTAAAGAACAGCATCTATGTATGCCTTAAATCCAAGTTACTTAGTTTCAAAACATCTCGACATCTTACAGCTATCAAATGCAAATGTCTGATAATTCACAATGAAAAACTAAAAGTTGACTACATTTTTAGAAATATTAATTAATTACTGTGATCCTTATATAACATGTCTTTTAATATGTTATCAAATGATTCCTGTTTTAAATAAGCCTGTACGATTTTCTGATACATAAATATTGTTACACTGAATAACATTTTAGTGGGTGTCTTCTGTAAATCATGGTAAAAAATGTCTGATAGTCATTATTTTTTGCTCAGAAATATATAAAATTAAACAGGACACATTCTAATGTATAGGGGGAACAAATAAATTTAAAGCTGTATTACACAGCTTTAAACATTTCCTAAAGGACAGCCACCATGAGGAGAAACGGAAAACTTGTGAAATGTGTGAAAACATGCAAGTCCATTCATCTTAGTAAGAAAAGACATCCAGCAATAATTGTCCCTATTCATTAAACTGACTAAATATTTCATGATCCACGTAGTAAAAACCTTGATGGGGACTGAAGGAACTGTAAATGTGTGAAAAGGGTGTTCGTTTCTCTGTGACTTATTCTCTAAAGTGTCTGAGACTGACATCTAGTGGACATTTTATTATCTGTGACCTTTAGACTTGAGATTTTTACACACATCACCTAAATACACAAACAGGAATCACCTGAGTTCAGAGAAAGAGAAACTGAAGTGTAGTTGAGCTGTTGTGTGTTTGTTTAAAATGGCAGAAGCCAGAATTTCAGTGGATCAGAATGAATTCCTGTGTTCAGTTTGTCTGGATCTCCTGAAGGATCCATTGGCCATTCCCTGTGGACACATTTACTGTAAGAGCTGTATTATAGGCTGCTGGGATCAGGAGGATCAGAAGAGAGTCTACAGCTGTCCTCAGTGCAGACAGACCTTCAGTCCAAGACCTGCTTTAGGTAAAAACACCATTCTGGCTGAAATGGTGGAGAAACTGAAGAAGATTAAACTTCCTGCTGACTGTTACACTGGAGCTGGAGATGTGCAGTGTGACGTCTGTACTGGAAGAAAACACAAAGCCGTCAAGTCCTGTCTGGTGTGTCTGAACTCTTACTGTCAGAATCACCTTGAACAACATGAGAGTTTGTTTAAAGGAAAGAGACACAATCTGACTGAAGCCACTGGACGACTGCAGGAGATGATCTGCAAGAAACACAACAAGATCCTTGAGGTTTTCTGCCACACTGATCAGGAGTGTATATGTGTGCTGTGTACGATGGATGAACATAAAAACCACGATACTGTATCAGCTGCAGCACAGAGGACAGAGAATCGGGTATGAACTTTAAACTAGACATTGATGAAATAATGTCAACACATTTACGCTTCATGTTCAATCATAATCTCATTTCAGGAAACTAAGAATTTGTGGTTTGAACTTTTGAACATTTCCATGCTTGGTCTTTAAGTGCTCACCATCAATATTTGATTCATATCAGCTGTTCACATGATGATTTTGTGGTAGTATTACTGTCACTGTTATTAGACCAGTGTTGCCAGAAAGGGCGGTTTTGAATGTGATTGTAAAAATGGGTTTGTGCAGGTGGACAAAATTTGGGCTAGATTGGGGTCAGTTTGGTGGTTTTTCAAATATCTAAATTTTATGTCTACATGGTTAACAAACAAAACTCAAGTCATTTTGACATTACTAAACAGACCCACTGCAGAGTCAGCCGGCGTTGGTGTTGATGTTGCCGACGAGCACGTGCTTTTAGCCAATCAGTGATCAGCAGGTAGGCGTGATCATTCATGACGGGTAGGTTTTAGCGTGATAACTTATAGCTGTATATTCAAGTTATCGCTATTCCAAAGTGGGATATATACAGTAAGTTGTATCAGTAGGAAAGAGTGGGAGAGTGACTGGACTCTCAAAACGTGGATTACACCTGTGGTGGGAGATGACTTGAAGGCTCTTTATAAATATAACTAACTCTGAGATCACAGTTGAATGACTTAATTGAAATCGAATATGGGATGATTCCTTTTCATCATCATGTACACACTGATCAGGACATCTGCA
>NC_063057.1:47621061-47700448 GCF_018812025.1 Megalobrama amblycephala | reverse complement strand
TCATCATCCACTAATTGCAATAGTAAAAAAGAATCTGAATGAAATGACACCAAGGATTCAAAGACTAATGTTGAAATTGCAGAGGTACGATTTTGATTTGGTGTATATGCCTGGCTAATACTTAGTGCTGGCAGATACCCTCTCAAGCACCCATAAGAAGCAGTGAGAGTTCAACAGAAGGAGATGTTGAGATTCATGTGAACTTGGTAAGTACTGCATTTCCTGTGTCAGATGCAAAGTCAAAGCAAATAGCAGAGGAAACCAAAAAAGACACTGAATTGCAAGCTGTGATTGACAACATGGATAGTGGATGGCTGACGGGTTCATCTCCAAAATACAGTGACATCAGAGATGATCTATGTGTTGTGGATGGAATTCTCCTGATTCCTGAAACAAAAACAGAATCGTCATTCCACAAAGCTTGAGACAAGACGTGTAGAAAAATATAAGAGGAGAGCGAGACACAGTCTTCTGGCCTGGAATTAACAAAGACATTGAAAATCTGGTGAGACAGTGTGACACGTGTCAGAAATTCAGAAATAAGCAAATCAAAGAGCCAATGATAATTCCAGACTTACCAACATCACCCTGGGAAAAGGTTGGAATGGATCTCTTCCATCTGAAAGGCAATAATTATCTAGTGGAGACAAACTACTACTCAAATGACCCTGAATTGGCTTTACTATCTAGCATGTCCACAAAGTGCATAATTACACATGCAAAGTCAATTTTTGCAAGACATGGCATTTCACAGACTGTCATCAGTGACAATGGCCCATGCTTCAGCAGCAAAGAGTGGCAAGAGTTTTCAGTGCAATATGGCTTCAAGCATGTCACTTCTAGATAGTCCAGAGTATGATCAGTCAAATGGCAATGCTGAGAAAGGTGTTCATATTCTCAGGCAACTTCTGAAAAAGGCTGCTGACAGCAAGTCTGATCCATACCTTGCTTTGCTCAATTACAGAACCTCTCCATTAGAGTGTGGTACGGCTCCAGCTGAGACGCTGATGAATCGGAAACTTCACACTACACTGCCATCTTGTTCAAAACAAAAAGGGCATGTGAAAATGAAGCAGAAACTCAAACAATTGAAAGAAAAAAACAAAAGTTCTTCTATGACAGGACTGCAAAACATCTGCAGCTACTGGTGATGGATGACGTTGTCAGAATCAGAAGTGATGAGAACTGGAGCAAAAAAGCTACAGTTATTCAAGAAGTAGCTCCAAGATCTTATACTGTGAAAACAGATGATGGACAAATCCTCAGACATAACAGACGTGATCTGCTAAAGACTGAGAAAGAAGTGAAAGACTTTAATCAAAGCAATGCTCTGTCTGATTCAACTGCCTTGTCCAAAACAACTGACTGCAAAACTGATTCGCACACAGACACTCAAACATCAAACAGTCACACTTAGAAGATCTGCAAGACACATTAAAAGACCTGATAGATTGAACCTGTAAGAAATAGCTTTAAATACAGCAGTGAGGAGTTTAGTTTAGTTTATAAGTTGTATTAACTGTTTAATAAGTGCAAGTTTAAATGTGCTGTATAATAACATGAAGTTTATTTTCTTTAAAGAAAGGGGGATGTGATGATATCAGATTGTTGTTTCTTAAGAAAGCCAATAGATGGCACTGTGTTAAGTGTTATGTGTGGAGTATCATACAAGTAATGTAAAAAGAAGAAGCCTAACACATGTTCAACTAAGAAATAAAAGACAGACATGTTGTGACTGCACTGAAGACTTTTTATTAACATTACCAAACAAAACACAGTATGTGTGTGGCTGTCAATAAAACTGAAGTCAGAATAGTTTTATCATATTTAAAAGTTTTACGACATTATTTACACATTATTTATAGTGTTTTTTTACAGTACAAATGGTTACAAAACCATATTAAAGGAAAACTCTTGCATTTTGTAGATTCTTCTACTAGAATTTGAGTGGTTTTCCAGATCACATGATTGTTTTCCATTAATATATCATATATTTACATAGATATAATAGTGTCTAACATTTTTATGAGAGAAAATCACCTCAAAATCAAAAGAAAGCCATAACATGCATTTACAAAAATAAAGCATTTTAGGATCAGGATGTTTCCCCATTATTCACATTTGTTGACACATAATTATTAAAGCTTTCCAAAATAAACATGGAAGTTGTAAAATTAGGTTTGTTATGAAATTTTTGTTTTATTCTGAACCCCATATTTAAATGTATTGTTGCGCTGAGGAGTGAATGGATAGACCAAAAACAATATTATATACCAGCATCTAACATTTTTAATAGCGATCATTTTTATTTATAACACACAAAACATAAAATACGGCTGGAGAAATAATATTATTTACAGCTGTAAGTCACTTCCAGATATTGACAGCTGACATGGATCAGGGTTTGAAGCACTTAGTTGACAAGAAGTCTTCTCAATGAACCTTATAAAGTAAAAACAAAGGGAACAAAGATTATTATTTATTATCTTCAACATAGCTTGTATAAAGATAATTTCAAGATTAATAATTCAATTACACTTCAAAATTTTGGATGACAATTGTACATAATAAAAAAAAATGGCTTACACATGTATAAGTCATGTCCAGGTATTTATGAATTCCAGGACAAGGATCATAGAAATATGAGTTTGATGCAGAAACAGCACATCTATCTCTTCCATCGCACCTGATTCATGGACAGAAAATAATAAGTACTTAATAGCTTTAATGTACCATAGACATAAGAATTACATTTTCCTTGCTCTTGTAAAATACATAAAATTAAGTGTAAACATTTTACTGTTATCTGTCAATCTTACCGAGAGGAAACTATACTGGTGACTCGTGCTCTGCAGCTCGTATCTGAGGTCGAGGAACTTGGAAGCCCTTCAGAACATGTTGTGCGATCGCTCCGTCCGTAGATGGCATAATTAACACTTATAACCGTTCCTGGACCTGATACATGTAAAAACAAAGAAAATTGTGGTAAAGTTTAAGATCACACGGCTAAAATTCTCTTCCACTGCTTCATGACTCTCTCATTCTGTCCTGTTTAGACACCAAAATATAACTATAAATTACTCACGACAGCTGAGGTTCACCCTTTCTCCTTCACAGATCACAAATGCTTCTATCCCTGCAGAGGGGAAACATACAAGATGATATATTTACAATTACTTGAAATAAAATAATGTAGTTCTGTACTTGATTATGTTGAATCAATTGCCATTCTTCTTACCATGTTGGCACAGGATCAGCAGCACTGAAAATCAAAGTCAAACAGAAACAAACTGAAACACTGAATTGAACAGTTGAAATCATGTCAGTTGAGTCGATTGTAAATCATTACTTACAAAGGATCCCGCTTAGCTTTAGCGTCAGCATGTTGAAGGTGTGAACCAAAGGGAAACTCAGGAAATCTCTTGAGGAGGAACATGGGAGCATGGTTTTTATAGCAGACACAGATGCATTATCATTTGTTTACTGTAGATAACTAATGCGGAAATGGGAGTTTATTATCTCAGAAATTTCAAAACAAGCAAGATTCTAAAAAAGCGAAACTACTTATTTTTCTGATAACAACTGCATGGATTTGCGGCAACATTAAAGCACTGAATTCCATCAACACCATTATAGTTGCTAGACAAAGTATGTGAACCACTAGCAGAATCTGTGCAAATGTGCGAAAATTTAACAAAATAAGAGGGATCATACAATTTGCATAATATTTTTTATTTAGTACTGTCCTGAGTAAGATATTTTACATAAAAAATGTTTACATGTAATCCATAAGACAACAAAATAGCTGAATTTATTAAAATGACCCCGTTCATAGGTATGTGAACCATTGGTTTTCAATACTGTGTGTGGTTACCTGATGATCTATGACTGTTTTTTTTGTTTTGTGATGGTTGTTCTTGAGTCTCTTGTTTGTTCTGAGCAGTTAAACTGAGCTCTGTTCTTCAGAAAATTCCTCCAGGTCCCACAAATTATTCAGTTTTCCACCATCTTTTGCATATTTGAACCCTTTACAACAGTGGCTGAATGATTTTGAGATCCATCTTTTCACATTGAGGACAACTGAGGGACTCAAACACAACTATTAAAAAAGGTTCAAACATTCACTGATGCTCCAGAAGGAAACATGATGCATTAAGAGTCGGGGGGTGAAAACTTTTGAACAGGATGAAGAGGTCCAAATTTTTCTTATTTCGCTTGAATATCATTTTGTTTTATTTTTTTATTTTTTCATTTAGTACTGCCCTTCAGAAGCAACAGAAGATACTTGCATGTTTCCCGGAAGAAAAATTAATCCAATTTACCTTGATCTTTGAATTCAAAAGTTTTCACCCCCCGACTCTTAATGCATCGTGTTTCATTCTGGAGCATCAGTGAATCTTTGAACCTTTTTTAATAGTTGAGTTTGAGTCCCTCAATTGTCCTCAGTGTGAAAATTACTAAATAAAAAAATATTTAGTACATTACTAGTACATTATAACATGCATTTTGTATTATCTCCCTTATTTTGTTAAAATGATTAACATTTTCATAGATTCTGCAAGTGGTTCACATACTTTTTCTTGCAACTGTATATAAAAACTTTAAACTCAAGCTTTATAAATTCAGATTTAGCAATACAAATAACTACAGTAAATGAGGAAATGGTAACAAATAGATAGTTTCTTTTGTTGGTTGTTAACTTGGCTTATTGATTTTCATGATCATATTGCACCCTATTTTACACAATTGAGAGTCCTGAAAATTTCCGGAAAAGTTTTTCCTGTTGTGGGATCACAAATAAGGTTTTTGTGCTAACATTTTGGGAACGTTACTAAAGACCAAGTAACTCTGAATGACATTACATTAATGTTTCTGGAGGAACTTTGTTTTATAACTTTGAGTCTGAGTCACATTGATTATTTATGCCTTTTCCAGAATTCAAACTTTCTCATTATTTCTTTCAAATCAGCTTCACTACGACACATTATACCCAGAGTTATGACTCCCTGTGCTGAGGCTGCTTCCTATTCAATAGTCATTTTGCAGCACCACACCACTCTTGTTCACGCAGATGCATTCTGGGATTATTCTGTAGAATTTGTTCCCCCTATGCTGACATTTGTGTTTCTACAATTTCTGAAGAAAATGTCAGTAGAGAAGACATAGTGTAGATTCAGATAAGGTCCAAAGTATTCAGTTAACCAATTCAGAGGAAAATAGAAGCATCATGATTGAAGCTTATATGAAACTCACATCCTATTATCATCTCCATATATTTTATCTCTGTTATCTATAGACTGTGATCTTTGCTTGGTCTTAAACCTGAAGTGTTTTATGACCCAGGAAACCATATGTCCTTTATATTATTGTCGAGAATTGATCACTCCTGATTATTTATCTGCATGTTTTGATCACATGCGACTTACAAATGAAGAGAACAATAAAAAACAATTGAATTAACAATAGGTTAACAATATGCACGTGCAAGTACTAGTCCCAGTTAGTCTAGTGCAGTACACGTGGCAAGATTTGTTTTCTTAAATGGCCATATAGTAAAGTAATTGTTGACATAAAAGATGCAACTTCAGCAGTTTCTCGAAAATGGCTAAAGACTCAGGTTGACTTACAAAAGACTTACAAGCTCAGGTTGAGATGGGCAACTCAGTGGTTGTTCTGTAGGCAAACATTAGAGCTGATGAAGCCAATCACAACTCCAAGGTTCCTGGCTGTCCTGGAAGGAGTTATGGTTGATGAAGAATGGAGAAGTTGTAAAGAAGTGTTGGGTTTGCACCGACCACAAGCACCTCTGTCTTCACGAGGTTGGGCTGAAGGTGGTGGTCCTTAATCCAGCAAAAAATGTCTGTCAGGCAGGCAAAAAAGTCTTAATACAAACACCCCAAATGAAACACTGATCACCATGACGGTGACCAAACATTTTCAATATCAACATCTAAACCTCTGTTAATTCTCAATAAGAACTGCATACAAATGACCAAAATAAAGTCAATCTGGTTAGTAATACGTGAAGCTGGTAATGCTGTTTGTGGAGTTGTTTAATCCTCTGCTGAGATCTTAATGTCTTTTCAGTTGATTTTGTTTAAAGCTGCTGCTGGAAGTCAGATGTGGTTCTTCAGTGATTCTACTCATTATCATCAGGTGTTTTTAAAAATCAAATAATCATCACTCAATTAATCATTTAATTATCTAATGAACTCTAGCACTGCTTCAGTGTTACTTTTAACACCCTGCCAGTGGTTTCCTTTATAAACAGAGAACGGTGTGTGGGATTACAAATTTAAGAATCTGTTTAAGATCTGATGATCCTATGTCCTGACATAACATCACCTGAAATACTAAGGTGAAGTACATTGTATTTAGCATTTTAAGGTAAAGATGATGGCATTAGATGAATGATTCGGTTTAGCAAAGTTTCCAGCAAGAGTTTTCTGCCAGTTCCTGTTCTCTTTATTGTATGTCTAACGAATCAGATTACTGAGATTCTCACCTTTTGTTGTTAATGGCTCTTGGAGCCCCTGTCCCATTCTTTGAATAGGTATGCTGATTGGATTAGGACTGGCGACTCTAGAGTCTGGGGCAGGTTCCTATACCTGAATACTTCATTTGCATGCTTTGTTTAAGGTCGTCTCCCTGGTGCTTTGTCTCTATCCCTAAGCACTGCCCCCTAAAATGTATATAAACTTCAATGTACACTGCCTTAGTTAGATTTTGGATGACTACAGCGACGCACAGCGTGTTTCTCAATAAAGAGTAACTTCTGCTTCAAGAGATCCCAAAGTCTCCTGGTCTATGCTTCTGAGATTTCCAACAGGTGTTAACTTGACACAACATAGTGGATGGCTATAAGGCGGTGTGTCAGATCGTAATATTATACATTTGCTACCCAAATATCGAGTTAAGTTTAAACAAAAGAAACCAGTGACCAATGAGATACAACTGTGGACAGATCAGAGACTGTTTTGAGGACACAGCGTGGCAACTGTTCTTTGATGCATTTGAAGATGTACATGAGATCACTGACACCGTTACATCTTTCATACATTTTTGTGAAAGCAATTGTGTTAAGACTAAAACAATTCAAATGTATTTGAATAATAGGTTATGGTTTACTAAAGATCTTAAAAGGTGTTTAAATGAGAAAAAAAAAAAAGCTTTTTTAAACAGCGATAGGGAACTGGTTAGATATAAAAGGAAGGAATTTAGGAGTCAAATAAATAAAGCTAAACTAGCATATAAGGATAAGATTGAAAATAGATTATATACAGGCAATGCTAAGAAGGGAAGGGAAGGGTTTAATAGTATTATGGGAAGAGAGAAGAGAAAACAGGTGTGTTCAAGGTACACTTTCTGTAGAAGATTTAAATGTTTTCTTTACTAGGTTTGATAGATGGGAATGTACTAACAAATGTGAGAGAATATGTCTTAATATTCCAGCATATGAGCCTATTAAGTTTAAGGAGTATGAAACAGCAGCCAGTCTTGCTAGCATTAGGCCAAATAAAACACCTAGCCCAGATGGACTAAAGGGTCATGTGTTAAAAGACTGTGCGTTTCAACTAACTGGTGTCCTTACCAAATAGTTTCAGCTCTTTTTAAATTGTAAGGTGGTTCCAAATTTATGGAAAGAAACAAAGATTGGCATTAGATATTTTAGGTATTGGGACAATCGGTTAAAAGATTTTAGACTGATAGCTCTAACATCCATGTTGGGTAAATGTATGGAACGAGTAAGGAGGCACATGGGTTCATGGTTTTATTACATACACAGACTTATCATTTGTTTACTGTAGATAACCAATGCGCAAATGGGAGTTTATAATCTCGAGCTTTATAAATCCAGATGAAGCAATAAAATGAACTAAATTAGGAAATGGTGACAAATAAGCTAATCATTTTTTTGTCGATTGTTAACTTGGCTGATTGCACTAGCTATTTTCTTTTCATGATTTCTTTTCATATTGCACCATATTTTACTGCTTTGTTTTGATCAAATGTTCAGTCCTGAAAATTTCCGGAAAAGTTGCTCCTGTTGTGAATTCACAAATAATGTTTTTGTGCTGACATTTTGGGAAAATTATTGGAACATTACTAAAGACCAAGTTACTCTGAATGACATTTTATTAGTGTTATTGGAGACACATTTTTTTATAACTTTGAGTCCGGGTCGCATTGATTATTTATGCCTTTACCAGTATACAAACTTTCTCATTATTATTTTTTTCAAAACATCATCAAAACTCATCACATAGTGTAGATTCAGTTAAGTTTTAAGGATATTCAGTAAACCAGTTCAGAGGAAAATAGAAGCATTATGATTGAAACTCATCTGAAACTCCTATTATCCTATCATCATCTCCAATACCTTTGATCTTTGAAATCTATAGTTTGTGATCTTTGCTTGGTCTTAAATCTGAAGTGTTTTATGACCCAGGAAACCACAAATGTTATGTCCTTTTATAGTATTGCTGAGTATTGATCACTCCTGATTATTTATCTGCATGTTTTGATCACATGCAAAAAAATAGTTTTTTTTTTTTTTAAGAAATGGTACGTCATTCAGACACACATCTCACAAACATTTACGTTTAATCAATCAGTAGATGCTTTTATCTAAAGCGACGTACAAATGAAGAGAACAACAGAAACAATTGAATTAACAATTGGTCAACAATATGCAAGTGCAGTTAATCTAGCACAGTACACGTGGCAAGATTTTGTTTTTCTAATGGACAAATAGAAAAGTAAGTGTTGACATAAAAAATGCCTCCGATGCTCAGGTTGAGATGGGCAACTTATTCCACCATGGTTCCATGAGAGGATTTTGGGCCACTTTTGGATGGCTCCACAAGGCAGCGTTCACTTGCAGAACTCAAGCTCCAGGAGGGCACATGAAGTAGTAAGTTTAGGTATAGTGGAGCAGAGCCAGTGGTTGTTCTGTAGGCAATCATTAGAGCCTTGAATTTGATGTGAACTGATGAAGAGAGTTGTGACGTGTGCTCTCTTTGGTTTGGAGGCTTGACAGTGCATCGACCACAAGCAGCTCTGTCTTCGTTGAGATTAAGGTGGTGGTCCTTATCCAGCAAGAAATGTCTGTCAGGCAGGCAAAAAAGACAAACTGCAACAACTGATCACAATGGTGACCAAACATTTTCAATAAAACATCAACATCTAAACCTCAGTTAATTCTTAATAACAACATCATACGAATGACCAAAATAAAGTTAATCTGGTTAGTAATAAGTGAAGCTGGTAATGCTGTTTGTGGAGTTGTTTAATCCTCTGCTGCTATGATCTTGAGTTTCTACTGAACTCTAGCACTGCTTCAGTGCTACTTTTAACACCCTGCCAGACCTATTTACATGAGAACATCAAATCACTGATTTAAACATTAATCTGTAAGAACCTTATTGACACACACATGGATATATTTATAATTTGTGTAAAATTAATTTAAATCAAACTTTCACAAATTATCACTTGCCTGATTCCATTTTATAGTTATAAACAAATTACTGTGCTAATAGCCCATAATATAAAATCTTCTTTATAATATTTTTTTAAAAATATTTTATTTAATTTATTTAATTTTATTTATATTTAATCTTTTAAAATAAACAACTATAGACCTAAAACATTAGTTTTATCGAGATGATCTGTCCATATATTAAACCCACCTCCACTCAGGCTTTTTTTTTTCTTTTTTTTCTTTTTTTTTCCACCTCCACTCAGGCGAGTGTCGCGCTCGCTTCATTGTGACGTTGCCTTTTTACTTTCGGTTTCGTCGATGTCAAGCTGTTGAGCATAAAATGGCGCACAGAGCGGGTAAGGTTTGATTAACAACGAAGTATGTACTTTAGTATGCTAAAAACGTAAAGATACAGTATATCAGTGTCAAATACACTCCTACTATGGCAATGACATTTCAGAGTAAAAAAAGAAGAAGGCATTTCAGCTGTAAAGCTACTTGATTACGATTTGCATTTCGAGGAAGCAATAATACATGCCTATTGCCTAATATTAATTCATTTAAAATTGACAGATTTGGTGAAAATCAACTGCGAAATCAAGAACATTATATCCGTCACTCAATTCCTTAATGTCGTTCAGTGCGATGAGGAACTGAGAGAAAGACGGAAACTGTGCTGAAAATGTTCTGGCGTTTTTAGGTTAAATTGGACACAAAAATAAAGCACTGATCTATTGAGTGTTGTTTTACTGTCGCATACAAACAAACAGAAATAAAAAATCTTTTATTAGATAATATCTAATAAAATAAGTTTGTACTTACAAGTAGCTACTTGATGAAATCACTGGGATTCTGACACACAAGTTGCTTTTTTACTTTGTGTTTGTGTTTTGCAGCAGGCAGTAGTCCGGACTTACATCGACCCAACAGTAAGACACTTAAATAATTGGACAAATAGAAGCAAAGTGTTCTTGTTAAGTTTTATTATTTTTTTCATTTTATTATATTTTATACCCAAAGGGTGCATATTGGTACCTTAAACATACAAAAGTTTACCTTTTGAAAAGGTACCGCCCTTTTTTTTTTTTTCTGACTGTGTGAAATGAGGATTTGTGAGTAATGAGTAGGCTAGTACTACATAAGCAATTGCAGAAGTTAAGAAAAAAGTGGGTAATGGAGATAAATGAAGTGCCGCTAAGAATTAAATCATTTGTATATATAGATTAGATCTCTTAATTCTGAATGATTTTAAAGGCATGTAGTGCACATAATAGATTCACTTATAGTTTGTGTTTTCCTGTTGTGTTTTGCATTGAGCAGAAGTTCAGATGATGATCGGCCACACAGTAAGTCAGACGGACAGAAAAGGATGAGACTGTAGATTTGTAGATTTGATAAGCTAGTTTTTATTTATTAGTTTTTTCAGCATTGTTGCAGGTTTACTGAAGAACACTGAATTATTTTGCCATTTACAATTAAACATCAATACACATGGTTTTGAGGGCATCAGTGTAACTTATATACCTTTGACCAAGTAGGATTTTACAGACCTGTTTCTCCACACTTTCCAGTCTTTTAAATCAATTTGCAGTCAAAGAACTGTGCCAAAAAAGAATTGCACATTCCAGCACAGGGCGCACATACGCTTTGTAGATGGAAACCAGTTCAGGGTCACAGACACCAAATTTCTTTAGTCGACGTAGAGCAAAAAGCTTTCTACTGGCTGAGGGTCAACATGTGATCATGAGGGTAGTTGGGGAGCCTACCTCTGAGCAATTGTCATGTCGTCAACATATTTCCTGCGGTCTATTTAATCCTGAAGATCACTGTTAATCATTGCTAGGAAGATTATAGGCCCCATGTTCTTTGTGCAACTCCACATGTGGGGTATTCCCATTCTAAAAACATCCTTGATATCTCACTCTTTGATGACGGTTGGTCATATAAAAGCCATGTAATAAGGCCAGGTCTCACTGTAAAATCAAGAAGGCACTGTACTGCACACTGAACCCAACAAATCACTGGCCTTATACAAAAAATCCAGTAGACTAACCAGATTATCAGATGGTTAGACTAATGGATAAGCTGTGACTGTTTATTATTCAACTGTAAGTTAATTGCTGTCACGGCTGTTTATTTAATTTCAGAGACTCTTAAAGGATTAGTTCACTTTCCCCAAGCTTTACTCACTCTCAAGCCATCTAGGTGTATGTGACTTTCTTCTGAGAAATATTAATAAATATCCTGACGCATCCAAGCTTTATAATGGCAGTGATAGGGATCAATGAGTGTAAGCTGAAGAAAGTGTCTCCATCCACATCCATCCATCATAAACATGTACTCCACACGGCTCTGGGGAGTTAATAAAGGCCGTCTGAAGCGAAGTGATGCATTTAAGAAGTTATGAAGTAATATCTAGCTTCTGTCAGACCGCCTTCCTTGTGATCTTCATTTTGCAAATAAATACTGCTTGCTATTAGATCCTCTCCTCTTGGAACCAAACCATGACTTCTGCATTTAAAGAAATGTAGCAATTATTTTAATGCACATGTGAAATTATTTTCAAGTGTGTATTGAGTCAGTATATTGGATATCAGTGAGTCTCTCTCAGGTTTGCTGCAGTCTCATCATGATCCAGTTATGATATTTGGCAGTAATATGATTTATATTAGTTGGTATTAGTAGGTATATAAACCCTTCAGTTAGAACTGACAAACTGCAGTGTGTATCATTTCTCTTTCTGTGTGTTTATAAGGAGAAATGGCTGAAGCCAGTATTTCAGTGGATCAGGGTCAGTTCAGCTGTCCAGTGTGTCTGGATCTCCTGAAGGATCCAGTGACTATTCCCTGTGGACACAGTTACTGTATGAGCTGCATCACTGACTGCTGGAATCAGGAGGATCAGAAGAGAATCTACAGCTGCCCTCAGTGCAGAAAAACTTTCCAACCAAGACCAGTTTTATGTAAGAATGTGGTGATTTCTGAGATGGTGGAGAAACTGAATAAGATGAGACTCCAATCTGCTGCTCCTGCAGTTCCTCACACTGGATCTGGAGATGTTCAGTGTGACTCCTGCACTGGAAGAAAACAGAAAGCAGTGAAGTCGTGTCTGGAGTGTCGAAGCTCTTACTGTCAAAATCACCTTGAACATCATGAGAATCTCTTCAGTAAAAGACACAATCTGATGGACGCTACTGGACGACTGCAGGAGATGATCTGTCCTCAACATGATAAAATACTGGAAATTTACTGCCGTACTGAACAGCGGTGTATCTGTGTGCTGTGTTTGGTGGATGAACACAGAAATCATGACACTGTATCAATTGCAGCAGCGAGGAAAGAGAAACAGGTACTGCTTCATACTGGACCTCAGTGACAGTTCATGATGTTTCTCTCCACTTTCATTATGTGCTTTTCTCTCAATAAGGGAAACTGATGTGATTAAATATGTTCACTCTTGTGTAACATTTCTCAGATTTTTTAATATTTCTGTTTTCTGCAGGGACATTTGGATGAAACACAGAGAAACATCCAGAAGATAATCCAGCAGAGAGAGAAAGATCTTCAGCAGCTGAGAGAGGCTGTGGCGTCTCATAAGGTGAGTTTGGAGAAGAAGTTTGAGTCTCAGTTTGGACTTTCCTCCAGTGCTGGAGCTCTTCTAGTCCCACTGAAGCCACTGTGTGATTGTGATGTGTGTAACAGCGCTCTGCACAGACCGCAGTGGAGGACAGTGAGAGGATCTTCACTGAGCTCATCCGCTCCATTGAGAGACGTCGCTCTGAGGTGATTCAGCTGATCAGAGATCAGGAACGAGCTGCAGTGAGTCGAGCTGAAGAACGACTGGAGCGACTGGAGCAGGAGATCAATGATCTGAAGAGGAGAGACGCTGAGATGAAGCAGCTTTCACAAACACAGGATCATGTTCATTTCCTCCAGGTAACACAGATCTTCTCAAACACTGAGGACTTTAACAAGCTTCTGGAATTACAGGGAGTTTGTGTTTTTGTTTTTGTGTCTGTAGAGTTTGGCGTCTGTCTCTCTCTCTGGATCTACAGATGGCTTCACTGTCAGTTCTCATCTGTCTTTTGATGAAGTAGTGAAATCTGTCTCTCAACTCAGAGACAAACTGCTGCAGTTCTGCAGCGAGGAGACAGAAAAGATATCTGGAAGAGGTAAATACTCATTTAATGTTAGAAATGAGTTCAGCACTATTCATTAAATATTTAAATTGTTTCATTTCTTCATGAGAATTGACTATATGCACAGAGCGTTTCTTAGAGCTTCCGCAATAATATAAGCAGTAAATCACCACCATGGTATTACAAGGTTCTATCTGCATTCTGAGAAATTTTGAGATACTGAGCTTCAAAGTTTTTGCATTCCATTCTCCTTTGTGGATAGACCCATTTTGTTTTCTAAAAAAAAAGGTCCCAAAATGTACTTTATAAAAAAAAAAATCACACAATGTAAATAAGTTGTCACAGAATAAGAATATTTGAATAACTCAATTTTGACAAAAATGTCAGATAGAACCTTATAATTCCAGGTGACAAAATACTGACTTATTCTCAAAAATGAGTTCAGCACCGTTTAATTTCTTCATGAGAATTAAACTACTGTGTTTTTACTGTGTAACTAATTAAACTATTGTGTTTTGTTTTCCATAGTGAAAACCATTGAGGTCATTCTAGCTCATGAATATCAGACCAGAAAGGAGTTTCTACAATGTGAGTTACTATGAAAACACACACAAGTCTACAATCCTGTCTAGTGAGAGAGTTTGACTGTTTTACACTAAACTAATGTTTCAATTCAGTTCAATGAACTTTTTTATCAGCCGATACTGATACATACACAAACACACACAAACACATATTTGTGTATATATACAGGTGCTGATCATATAATTAGAATATCATGAAAAAGTTGATTTATTTCACTAATTCCATTCAAAAAGTGAAACTTGTATATTATATTCATTCATTACACACAGACTGATATATTTCAAATGTTTATTTCTTTTAATTTTGATGATTGTAACTGACAACTAAGGAAAATCCCAAATTCAGTATCTCAGAAAATTAAAATATTGTGAAAAGGTTCAATACTGAAGACACCTGGTGCCACACTCTAATCAGCTAATTAACTGAAAACACCAGCAAAGGCCTTTAAATGGTCTCTCAGTCTAGTTCTGTAGGCTACACAATCATGGGGAAGACTGCTGACTTGACAGTTGTCCAAAAGACGACCATTGACACCTTGCACAAGGAGGGCAAGACACAAAAGGTCATTGCAAAAGAGGCTGGCTGTTCACAGAGCTCTGTGTCCAAGCACATTAATAGAGAGGCAAAGGGAAGAAACAGATGTGATAGATAGAAAGATAGATAGATAGATAGATAGATAGATAGATAGATAGTTTATTGTCCCTTAATGGGAAATTTTTTTCACAGACTGTTATACAGTACACGCAACTGGCAAAACATATGTAAAAAAAACAACAACAAAAACACAAAAAGGTGAATGTTCAGCTTTGTAGCCTGTTAAGGATTGAAATCGCAGATGGTACAAAGCTCTTTTTGAAATGAGTCCTTCTCCATGTCGGGGTCCTGTACCTGCGGCCGGAGGGAAGGAGAGTAAAGTGGAAGTTAAGGGGGTGCTCTGGGTCTGTTATTATGGTTTGGGCAAGGCGGGCTATTGCTCTGTCATTAAGTTATGAGATGTTGGGTGTAGGGGAATGTATTATTTTTGAAGCTATGTGTGTTATTTTATTCAGTTTGTTTTTGTTGGTGACTGACAGCATGGTGTAAAAACTAGTGGAGCAGTATAACAAAATGGGCTGGATAATGCTCATGTACAGTAATAACAGAAGATGAGGGGCAATGTAAAGGGAACTGAGTTTTCGTAGAACATGCAAACGTTGTTGTGAGCGTTTATAGATGTCTGTTATGTGATGGTCAAAAGTGAGCTTGTTATCCAGGGTAAGTCCAAGATATTTAAATTTCTCAACCTGTTCTATCATGTTGCCAAGAATAGAGATCTGACTGAGACTGGGTGCATTAAAGACCAGTTCTTTTGTTTTCTCAACATTAAGATGGAGAAAATTGTCTGTGCACCAGTGTGTGAAATGTGATATTGTATCATGGTAAGCAGCAATGGTAGTGTGATCATTGAGGAGAGCCAGAATTGCAGTATCATCAGAATATTTGTAATATGTTGTAATAGGTGAAGGACTAATACAGTCATTAGTGTAGAGTGTGTAGAGAAAGGGAGAGAGGACACAGCCTTGAGGAGCTCCAGTGTTAGTTATGATAGTGTCCGATGTAACAGACCCTATCCTCACAGCCTGTGGCCTGTTGCTCAAGAAACTGTGAATCAGATGGATATACTGAGGTGCAACATTGAGTTGGTGTAGTTTTTTTTATCATCTGATGACGTTGGATTGTATTAAAAGCTGAGCTTAGGTCCACAAAAAAAACTGCAGCAAAGTTACCAGATACTTCCAGATGTTGAAGGAGGGAATGAAGGAGACATACAACAGCATCCTCCGTCCCTCGCTTGGCTTTATAGGCAAACTGATATTTGTCCAGCTGTGGATTGACAGTTGATAGGATGGTGCGCAGAATCAGTTCTTCATAACATTTGCTTGCTATGGGTGTGAGAGCAACAGGTCTGTAATGATTGAGCTCTAATGGGCGCAGTGTCTTTGGTAGAGGAATGATGGTGGAATTTTTCCATAGAGTGGGCCACCGTGCTGTACTCTATGACTCATGCATTATGGAATAAAAAACCGGGGAGAGTTCCATTGCACAAAGCTTGAGCACCCTGACAGGGATGCCGTCCGGGCCCATGGCCTTGCCAGTTTTACACCTGCTCAACTCCTGTCGAACATCCACCTCTGTAAAGGGAGGATTTGTTGGTGGATCTAAAGGGAGAGTGTTAAGTAGCTCATTGCAGACAGCTGAATAGTCAGTAACGTCAAATCTGGAATAGAAGGTATTGAGACTATTTGCAAAGGTTGTGGGATTGGTGATTGTGCTATGATCTTGTTTCACATTGTGTCTTGTCAATATTTTTATTTCTGGAAGGCTTGTGCAACTTTTTGAATGGAGAAAACAGGAAGAAATGCACTTTCGTTAAGATACTGCCTAATATATTTATAATTTATGCCGCTCAGTGATTTTCACTTTCACGTATCAGGGGATTATTACAGCAGCTGACGTTAATTTTGCAGCTTTACTCGCAAAGTACAATTCCTGTTCATCAATATAGTAAGAAGCAGACCCATTATAAACCCAAATACACTCAAATTAATTACATGAATCGATAAGTGTACTATCAGAGTAGTAATAAAGATGTTTGCCGTCATAATGATGACAGTAGTGCACACAAAAGTAGTAGCTGTTCAGTGCTCAGGCACGGTTAGTGCTCACACTGCATGCAAACCACGCTCGAGCCAACCAAACCGTGCTCTGGCCCACCTCTTCCAAGAGGGCCAGGGCCGCTAAATGAACCATGCCTGGGCATGGAAGGGAGCGCTCACACTTGTCAAACGAACCAGGTTTTGAGGGTTAAATGCACTAAGACACCGTTCAGAGCGCCTAGTGTGAGTACACCTTAACACATCAACTTTGAGGACAAAATGTTCACTTGCAGCCTAATATATCCCACCCACTAATTGAAGAGATAATCAGTGTTATTTACTTCACCTGTCAGTAGTCATAATGTTATGCCTGATCGGTGTATATATACATATATACACTATATTGCCAAAAGGATTGGGACACCCCTCCAAATCATTGAATCGGGGTGTTCCAATAACTTTCATGGCTACAGGTGTATAAAATCAAGCACCTAGGCATGCAGACTGCTTCTACAAACATTTGTGAAAGAATGGGTTGCTCTCAGGTGCGAAAATCACGGAGAGGGGTCAGAGCATGCTGAAGCGCACAGTGTGCAGAAGTCGCCAACTTTCTGCAGAGTCAATAGCTACAGACCTCCAAACTTCATGTGGCCTTCAAATTAGCTCAAGAACAGTGCATAAAGAGCTTCATGGCCGTCAGATGCAGTGGTGTAAAGCACGCCACTACTGGACTCTAGAGCGGTGGAGACGTGTTCACTGGAGAGACGAATAACGCTTCTCTGTCTGTCAATCTGATGAAGTCTGCTCCCTATGAAGGTGAGTCTAAGTTTGGTGGTTGCCAGGAGAATGGTACTTGCCTGACTGCATTGTGCAAAGTGTAAAGTTTAGTGGAGGGGGATTATGGCGTGGGGTTGTTTTTCAGGGGTTGGGCTTGGCCCCTTAGTTCCAGTGAAAGGAACATAAAGAAAGGAACCCTAAGTGTTTTCAAACCTGAGGGTTTGTTTTGTAACCTGGTGCGTTTTCTCCCTTGAATTGGTTCATTTAGGCATATGTGAACACGGCAATGGCGCTCGCACCTACACCAAAACAATCACTTCAAGATCGCCTGAACGAGGTGGTCTCGGCCCAATTGCAAATGAACTCTGGGGCAAACCGAACAATATCATATTTCATAACAAGAAGTGTATTATATAAAATGCAGCAGTGTTTGATTCTGTGAGTGAGCACATTAGTTAGGCTACTGCAGTTAAAAACCAAAGAGCACCTCTTAATCTTAAAACGTTGTGCAATCACGCTTCTCCGTGCAAGAACGCTGTACAACGATGCCCTGCTTCCTGCTCTAGCTGCATTATAACATTCATATAGTGTTTGTATGTGTCTCGACACAGTCTATTAGACAGTGCTGGGAGACACAGAGAGATCACACTTGAATTAGTTCGAATGAACAATATAATTCAACAGTGGGAATAACGGCTACATTTGTTTAGTGTTTGCGTGTGTTTCAACAGTAGGTACTAAATAAAGCCAGAATATGTTCATGAAGCATACTTGTCAATCATTTTAATGAATGACGCAGAGCAAACTCTAAGGGGACAGTTGTACACACCTGTGACTTGCATAAACACATTTTGTTATGCTTTGAAATATTGCCTTACACTTTTGACAGCAAACCAAACCAAGAAGAAAATGCATTACATTGTGTCATATTAAGTCATATTAAGTCCCTTTTTTGGAACAATGCAATCAATCTACAGGTGTGAAAACACCCTTAATGCTTCAGCATACCAAGACATTTTTGGACAATTTCATGCTCCCAACGTTGTGGGAACAGTTTGGGGATGGCCCCTTTCTGTTCCAACATGACTGTGCACCTTTGCATAAAGCAAAGACATGGATGAGCGAGTTTGGTGTGGATGAACTGGAGTGGAGACTGTGAGCCAGACCTTCACGCTAACATCACTGCTTGACCTTACAACTGTGCTTCTTGAAGAATGGTCAAAAATTCCCATAAACACACTCCTAAACCTTGTGGAAAGCCTTCCCAGAAGAGTTGAGGCTGTTATAGTTGCAAAGGGTGGGCCTACGTCCCAAAACTTTTGGCAATATAATGTATATGAATTTTTACATTTTACATTTCAAGGTTTTTACATTTTATAAGTTATATATTTCATGCTTGTAACAAAAGTGATGCTAATTTAACATGAAATAAATATATGTAAATGGTTTAACCTTCAGCATACAAAAAAAAAAAATAAATAATGATAGTAACATATTACTATGTTCACAGGAGGTAAAATATTGTTACCTGTTAAATAATTACTTTACTTGTATTTAACTGTTTAATTAACTTGTATTATGTATCTACTTCATAGGTTAAAATGGGTTGAAGTTCCATTGATGATTTTACCATTCAGAGAGACACATTTAAAATAAGTTAAACTTTAACATAATATAATATAAAACAATGTTTATACTTTACCTGATCTATTATTGTTTTATATAAAGTATTACATTAATGTCATGAATTATTTTGTTTATTTCCATCAGATTACTGTCTGTTGACTCTGGATCCAAACTCAGTGCATCATTGCCTTCATCTATCTGAGGGAAACACTGTGCTCACTGCCACTGACACACCTCTGCCATATCCTGATCATCCAGACAGATTTGATTGTTGGATGCAGGCGTTGTGTAGAGAGAGTGTGACTGGACGCTGTTACTGGGAGGTGGAGTGGAGCGGCAGTGATGGGAGACCAGGAGTGGATATAGCAGTGGCATATAAGAGCATCAGGAGGAAGGGACGAGATCCTAAGATTGATGCTGGACGTAATGATCAGTCCTGGAGATTGTACTGCAGTCCAGGCTATTGCTCATTCTGGCACAATAACGTTGAGATTGAACTCCCTGTAGTGTCCAGCAGTAGAATAGGAGTGTATGTGGATCACAGCGCAGGGATTTTGTCCTTCTACAGCGTCTCAGACACAATGAGCCTCATCCACAGAGTCCAGACCACATTCACTCAGCCGCTCTATCCCATGCTTGGACCATATAGATACTCAAGGGTGAAACTGTTTCGTCTGACTAATTAAATCATACAAAGAATCTATGGATTGTTTTGTCATATCACATGATGAATCGTTATCAGTAAAATGTCATGGGGCTTATTTTCTAATCAAAAAAAACACCAATGAATGTGTAATAATCACAGATATCCACTGGGATAACAACCATTGCCGAAGCAACCTGCAGGCAGATGTGTTTATTCTGTTATGTTCTGTTTAGTTTCGTTTTCACGCTGTTTTCTTTGTCCCCATTTTCCTGTGTTCTCTAGTTAGTTCCCTTGTTTATTATTTAGTACCCACACCTGTTCCGATTTGTCTTTGATTACACTTCTCAGGAATTTAAGCCCTGAGTTTCCTTGGTTCTTTTGTCCTGTATCATCTATGTTAAATGTGGTTGTGTTAAAGTTTATCTCCTGCAATCTCCTTATTTATTTAAATGTGAATGCCTTGAAATTCATACAGGAAGTTGGCTCAACTACTACCTGTAAATTGAATTTACTTCACACTTCATGTCTGCTAAACATTACTGGGTTAATCCAACAACATGAATTTACTTGTCAGTTTGGGTTAACAAATGCTTTTTTTTACAGTGTAGACACTCAATGAACAAACTATGTTGTCTTACTTATTAAATCTTATAGAGGTTGTATTAATTATTTTCTCATATCACATGATGAATTTAACATGCCTAACAAACATGTCACTAAAGTTCAATCACAATTTTTAAAGTTATAATAACCTTATTATTTAAAAGCCCTGAACTTTGTGTAGGGTTTTAGGAATGTGGTTGCAGAGATTTGAAAAGAGATTAGAGAAAGTATGATCATAATGTTCCAGTAATCCTGACAAACAACAACAAAAAATCACCTGAGAAACACCTGAACTGACAATGGTTCCATTTTTAACTGCCGCACAGATGTCAATTTTCCATATTTTAAGCCACAAATATTTAGATCACTTCTGAGCAAACTGCAAGTTTTGCACACTTGCGATCCAAATACAGCACCTGCTAAAACGGCCTGACATCATAAAATGCTTCAAGTGAAAACACTTGATGTGCCCTTTTAAAAGATGAAATTCAATATACACCTTATTGATGATGGATACTCTATACAGGCAAGTAGATCAAAGCAGATCAGTCTAGGATATGAACACAATGTGCTACATTTCACATTGAGCATTTTGCGGGATTTTTTATGCAAAAAAAGTTTCAATTTCAATGTGGTTTCTGTCATGATCCAATTAGGATATTGTGGTGATTTGTATTGTGCCGTGAAGTAGTTGGCAAGTGTATGGAAATCAGTAAAGATGCATCCAAGGGTATAATCATGGTTAGTTCAGAGTATTTTAACATTTCAGCAAACGAAACTGAAATAATCTAATTATCTAAAAATCTACTTACAGCACAGTTACAGTAAGTCACTTTTTTTTACAGAAAAAACAGTTTCTCAAGCATGTTATCAGGAAGATATATCAGATTTCCAGTTCATATAAAAAGTAACTCAACTGTCAGGCTGCAATATCCATCGACCGTCTGTGTGTTCATACAGTGAAATGGCAGAGGCCAGTATTTCAGTGGATCAGGATCAGTTCACTTGTCAAGTGTGTCTGGATCTACTGAAGGATCCAGTGATGATTCCCTGTGGACACAGTTACTGTATGGGATGCATCTCAGGAATCTGGAATCGAGAGGATCGGATGGGAATCTACAGCTGCCCTCAGTGCAAACAGACCTTCACACAAAGGCCTGTTTTATACAAAAATTTGATGTTTGCTGAAATGATGGAGAAAATGAAGAAGACAAAACTACAAGTTTCTCCTGTTTCTCCTGTTTCTCCTCCTGTTCCTGCTCCTTTTCTTGCTCCCTTTTCTTCCCCTGTTCCTGCTCCTTTTCTTGCTCCCTTTCCTGACCCTGTTCCTGCTCCCGTTCCTGCTCATTGTCACTCTGAATCTGGAGATGTTCAGTGTGACTCCTGCACTGGAATAAAACAGAAAGCAGTAAAGACGTGTCTGGAGTGTCGAAGCTCTTACTGTCAAAATCACCTTGAACAGCATGAGAATCTCTTCAGAGGTAAAAGACACAATCTGATGGACGCCACTGGACGACTGCAGGACATGATCTGCCCTCGACATGGAAAACTGATGGAAATGTACTGCCGTACTGACCAGCGGTGCATCTGTACAATGTGTTTGATGGAGGAACACAAAAATCATGACAATGTATCAACTGCAGCAGCGAGGACAGAGAAACAGGTATGAACTGAAAGAATTTTGCATTTAATTTTAGTGTTGTCATAACAGCTACATAATTATGATTGTATAGCAAAAATCTAGAAAAACCCTAAGAGGTGTGTGGTTTTACTGTCATAAACAAAATTAATTTTTCAAATTTTATGCAATAAACTCACAAGGTGCAATTCATTTAGCTATTATGGGCCTATCTTATCTTATACTATCTGCAGTTGATTAAAAGTTATAAAGAAATCTTCTGAGATTTCGCTTTTTGTTAGGTGTATCTAGAAAAAACACAGCAATATGTCAGCATTTGCCCCAAAGAAAAGGCATGCCAAAATGTGAAATTCCACAATTTAATGGGTTGTACTTTTATTGATTGGAATTTGTGTTCAGATTATATTCCTACACTCAGTGGCCACTTCATTAGATACACCTCTACACCTGTTCCAACATGTTCTCCAACCAATACGACCATATAGGTCATTTGTCACTTCCCTGAAATATGACCCATCAGAGCGTTTACTAAAGTGGCGCCCCTCTCCACAACAGGACACTTTTATTTTAATGCATTGTTCCCTTTAATCTGGAGAAGAAGAAATAAATATGCTCAACTCACATGTGAGCTCACACATGTTCTGTTAAAAAAGAACGAAAAAGTATGTGATTGGTAGGAATCAGTTAAATGGATTGGTCAGTAAAATGAGGGTTACAATGTATAGATATTTTATGAAGGATATTAAATACTATTGTGTTTCTGTCAGGGTTAGTTGCAATCAAGGAGAGGATGCAGGATCAAATAACAGCAGCAAGGATGTATTAACAAAACTTAAACACAGGAACAAGAACAGCTTGGGAAGCCATGGCGAGTTGGGCAGCTTAGGAAGCCATGGCAGGCGGGTGATCCGGGTGCTGCGGGGTAGGTTGTTTCCAGGACGGTACAGGCTGACCGGCGTGCCATGGCAGGTCGGCACCTTGGGAAGCCATGGCGGGTCGTGCAGCTTGGGAAGCCATGGCGGGTCGTGCAGCTTGGAAGACATGGCGGGTTGGGCAGCTTGGGAAGCCATGGCAGGTCTTGCAGGCGGGTGATCTGGGTGCTGCGGGGTAGGTTGTTTCCAGGACGGTACAGGCTGACCGGCGTGTCATGGCGGGTTGGCGACTTGGGAAGCCATGGCGGGTCGGGCAGCTTGGGAAGCCATGGCAGGTCTTGCACCTTGGGAAGCCATGGCAGGTCGTGTAGCTTGGGAAGCCATGGCGGGTCGGGCAGCTTAGGAAGCCATGGCGGATTGGGCAGCTTGGGAAGCCTGGGAAGCCATGGAAGGTCTTGCAGCTTGGGAAGCCATGGCGGGTCGTGCAACTTGGCCATGGAGGTACTGACCAGTCAGGAGACCATGGAGGTGTAGACCAGTTGGAATGCCTTGGCAGTGCTGACCACTCAGGACGCCATTGCGGATCCGGCTCTTTAGGTCCAGTGGCCTTGGCCCAGTCTCCAGGCTCAGCCACTAAATTCAGGGACGTATAGCCTCCCCCCCAAAAAAACACTTGGGCAAGAGTCCGGGTGTTTTGGACTGCAGGGACACCCGTAAAGGGACGTGGGCTGGAACGGAGCCTGGAGCGGGCTCGTGGAGGACTGGAGCGGGCTCGTGGAGGACTGGAGCTGACTCGTGAGCTGAAGCGGGTTCGTGGAGTGGAGCGGGCTCGTGAAGTGGAGCGGGCTCATGGAGTGGATCGCCCTCTTGGAGTGTAACGGGTTCGTGGAGTGGAGCGAGCTCGTGAAGAGGGCTCGTGGGGTGGAGCGGGCTTGTGGTGTGGATGGCCCTCTTGGAGTAGAACGGGCTCGTAGAGTGGAACAGGCTCTTGGAGTGGAGCGGGCTCTGTTGTGGTGGCGTCCATCTTGCATGAGGGCTCATGCATGGGGTCGTCCATCTTGCGTGAGGGTTCATGCATGGTGGTGACCATCTTATTTACCGGACTGAGGACTGGTCTGACATGAGCTGTAGCGGGAATAGTGGCGGACTTCAGCGCTGTCCTGAACCTTTTTTCGCACAATTTGATAAAAGTCTCAGACGCTTCAAAAAGCCTTGGTTTCCCATCACTATTTATTAACAAAACTTAAACACAGGAACAAGAACAGAACAACCAACGTGAAAAAGTGCAAAATCTCCAAAATCCATAAATGCAATTTGAATAGGAATTCAAACCACATATGAATGTGCCTCGAAAGAGATTTTTGGCCGTTCATACTTGCTAAATCTGATTCGCTTTTAATTGGATATATACAAAAATGTACAGCTTAAATGATTGAGTAGTTCAAACATTTCTGAGCAGAACAACTTCTTTCAGATTAAGAAATCTTTCAGATTAAGAATCACAGGGCTGCTATAATCAATAAAGTAAAAAATAACTCACCACCCATATAATGAGAGATATAGCTATGAATGAGATTAGTTAATCAGCTCACTACATGATGACTTTATCAAAACATAACCAAAAACACCTGATCAAATTTTATCTTGGCTTTCTTTGCCATAACAAATGTGCAGTAGCCAGTTACAATAGTCAGAGAAAAACTGATGTTAAAGAAAAAAGGGGTCAAGAGCCCAACTAAAAAACACAGATCATCATAATGGCGAACTTAAAATTCTTTAAGGGGCCGTTTACATTACGTTGTTTTCAGCTAAAAATAGAAAACTTTTTATACATTAATTTACACAACAACGATGTGTTAGGGGCCTGAAAATGCAAGCTTTTAAAAAAGGGTTTCAAAGTGCAAGTTTTTGAAAACAATACCATTATCATCTCCATGTAAACAGCAAAAATGCAGATCTGTGAAAACAGTGATGGCATGCATATGCATATTTTGTGTTTAGTCATGCGTGTTTGGCATGAGTGCTCTGTAAAAGAATGTGTATCTGCGCAGATGCACAGTCTTTTTTTATAAAGTCACATAATACAGAGCATAATACAGAGTTTTTAGTCATTTTTGCGGATCCGTGTGAACAGGGATCTTTTTGATAATGTTGTGATCTGTAGAAAAGAAAAAAACATTCCTATTTTTAGTACATCATTGTCATGTAAACATACCCTAAGTCACCATTAAGGACTCATTCTCTCATTGATTTTGCTTGTTAATATCAGGTATCTTCCCTAATGGTCAATCATCACTCAATTAATCACTTAATTATCTCAATAACTTTAACACTGCTTCAGTGTTAATTTTAACAATGTTGAGTCTGGCCTTAAATAAACTGTGAGCAGAGATAATATAACACTGTGGTTCTTGCTGTGTAGTGAGTCTAAATACCTTGACTAGCTAGTTCAGGTGTGTTTTTAATTAGGGTTGGAGATAAACTCTGCTTGAGGACCCCCGATGTAGGTCTTTACAACAGAACATGTCCATGTCCCTTTCCTTATGACCACAGGGGAGACTTCTGATAGAAACTTCCTGCAAGGCAGCAATACCATGTCACAAACATCTCATGCAAACTGGATGAATGGTCCACAAGAATGTGGGAAAATTAGAAAAGGTCACATAGAAAATGTTACAAGAATAAATGTATCTCACAAAGTTTGGAGTCTCTGGGGTTTAGGGTCTCTGGTGGACAAACTGGTTTTGTGCATAAATTAAAGGTGATAAAGAGGATCTTTCGTCGATTGTTACAATGAGCGCATGCATAAGAACAACCCCCCTTCTTGAGGGAACGCCTCCCAAAACTCGTGCACGAGTAACGGAACATGAGTGTTTACCACCGGCATTCGCTGTGTTGTGTTAGTGGATTCATTATGTCGGACTCACCGCAGGTAACTCATATCTGCAGTTGTTACTCCTGACTCCGGACAAAACATCGCATGCGGCGCCTGTGGAGTGTGGAAAGTTATGGAGCGTGCAGCCGCGCACGTCTCGCACAAGGAACATCATGGCAGTGATTGACAAGCCAGAGGGCCAATCCGCGCACGTCTCTCAATGTCATGGCAGTGATTGATGATCACGTAAACGATTGGCTGATGTTTTTAAGGCCCTACCTCATGCACAATGGTATATTAATATTATTCTTTCAGTGCACCTAATAAATAGTCTTGGGACAAACTGGTTTTGTGCATAAATTAATGAAGAAGAAATCTAAAACACAATAGAGTCGTTAGGCTTGTTAGGACATCAACTTCCATTAAAATGGAGGAGCCTTGTGCCTTATTGCGTCTTATTAGAGAAAACCAGAAAATTGATTTTGGGTTTTATCAGTATTTGTGTTTCATACAGGCACATTTGGAGGAGACAAAGAAGAAAATTCATTGGAGAATCCAGAAGCGAGAGAAAGATCTTCAGGAACTGGAAGAAGCTGTGGAGTCTCATAAGGTGAGAAAGAGAATCTGCAGACAGCTGGAAAAGTTTGTAAATTCCTGTCATGATTTATACCCTAGTGGTGTTTGAAATCCATTCTTTCTGTGTCGTATGTCAGCACTCTGCACAGACCGCAGTGGAGGACAGTGAGAGGATCTTCACTGAGCTCATCCGCTCCATTGAGAGACGTCGCTCTGAGGTGAAGCAGCTGATCAGAGATCAGGAACGAGCTGCAGTGAGTCAGGCTGAAGGACTCTTGGAGCAACTGAAGAAAGAGATCAATGATCTGAGAAGGACAGATGCTGAGCTAAAGCAGCTTTCACAAACACAGGATCATGTTCGTTTCCTCCAGGTAACACAGATCTTCTCAAACACTGAGGACTTTAATAAGCTTCTGGAATTACAGGGAGTTTATGTTTTTGTCTTTGTGTCTGTAGAGTTTGTCGTCTGTCTCTCTCTCTGGATCTACAGACGGCTTGACTGTTAGTTCTCATCTGTCTTTTGATGAAGTAGTGAAATCTGTCTCTCAACTCAGAGACAAATTGCAGCATTTCTCCAAGGAAACTATAGACAACATATCTGGAAAAGGTTAATATTAATTTATTCTCAGAAATGAACTGATCATCATTAATTGAATATAAAAAATGCACTATAGGTTTAATTTCCTGTTGATATGAGAATTAAACTGCAGATGTGTTTTGTTGTCTGCAGTGAAAGCCATCCAGGTCATTCAGACTCCTGAACATGATACCAGACAAGGGTTCCTTCAATGTAAGTTAATATATAAAACCCAAAGAAATTTTTATAAAACTTTTCTATAGTAATTAAACACACTGATGGGTGTGTTTAATTAACCAGGGGTGTGTTCCAAATTTGATTGGAGTGCAACCAAACTCACATACTCCAATAACATATTTCAACTAAAAAAAAAAAGAAAACTGACATGAATTATATCATAAACTCAAACTAAAATAATAGCAAAAAAATATGTATTTCAGGTTGGTCCAAATAATGCATATGTGCAGTGTAGAGCAAAGGTTGAGCACAAGTTTCACTACACCAACCACCATACAGCTGTTTTTAGTTTCCATCTATGACTGAATTTGGAATAGCATACTTCCCTTACTGCTCAGTAGTATGCTAGTATGCTATCCAAAATTTAGCCAGAAGATGCAAATAGTAACAACTATGGTAAAGACTGAGCGATGACTTTGCTGATTGGTTCTTTTATTTGGAAGCCGGGACTTCCTTTACTAGAGCCACCACATTTCAATTTCTCCATTCAGTGTTCTCCATTTCTCCATTTCTGTGTTCATTGTGGAAGCATGTAAACTTTAATCTGTTGTGAATTTAAATAATTTGAAACCAGTTTTCTAGAACTCGAGTAAGTTGGGTTTGGTTTTATCTATCTTTGTTAAATAATGGGTGACACATCAAAACTTTATTCATCATATTTCTATTTGGGTGTTGTCTCCGAGGAGGCAAGGGAAGCAGTGCCTCCTCAAATAATTGCATGAGAAAATAATCCATAACACAAAAATAAATCAATGCAAATATTACAAAATGTGACACCAAAAAGTGTATGAATCACTTGTTTTTCTAAGGTAAGACTGTCCAACAGCGTCACCAGCAGGATAAGTTACAGCAGAAGGCCATGTGTCCCTCTTGCCTCCCCTGATCCCATTGAGTTTTAACAGACCCCTTAAAGCATGTGGTGGGTTTGGTGGGGGGTAATTGAGAATGAATGGGGGGAAATCACATGTAAGGAGGTAATACCTCTTTCTTAAGTTGCCAATGTTAATTTAACCAGTAAATGTGACAACATTAAGTGTAACTGGGACATGAATTTACATTTGATTCATATATACAGTATATACAGGTGCTGGTCATATAATTAGAATATCATCAAAAAGTTTATTTATTTCACTAATTCCATTCCAAAAGTGAAACTTGTATATTATATTCATTCATTACACACAGATTGATATATTTCAAATGTTTATTTCTTTTAATTTTGATGATTATAACTGACAACTAAAGAAAATCCCAAATTCAGTATCTCAGAAAATTAAAATATTGTGAAAAGGTTCAATATTGAAGACACCTGGTGCCACACTCTAATCAGCTAATTAACTCAAAACACCTGCAAAGACCTTTAAATGGTCTCTCAGTCTAGTTCTGTAGGCTACACAATCATGGGGAAGACTGCTGACTTGACAGTTGTCCAAAAGACCACCATTGACACCTTGCACAAGGAGGGCAAGACACAAAAGGTCATTGCAAAAGAGGCTGGCTGTTCACAGAGCTCTGTGTCCAAGCACATTAATAGAGAGGCGAAGGGAAGAAACAGATGTGGTAGAAAAGAGTGTACAAGCAATAGGGATAACCGCACCCTGGAGAGGATTGTTAAACAAAACCCATTCAAAAATGTGGGGGAGATTCACAAAGAGTGGACTGCAGCTGGAGTCAGTGCTTCAAGAACCACTACGCATAGACGTATGCAAGACATGGGTTTCAGCTGTCGCATTCCTTGTGTCAAGCCACTCTTGAACAACAGACAGCGTCAGAAGCGGCTAAAGACAAAAAGGACTGGACTGCTGCTGAGTGGTCCAAAGTTATGTTCTCTGATGAAAGTAAATTTTGCATTTCCTTTGGAAATCAGGGTCCCAGAGTCTGGAGGAAGAGAGGGGAGGCACACAATCCACGTTGCTTGAGGTCCAGTGTAAAGTTTCCACAGTCAGTGATGGTTTGGGGTGCCATGTCATCTGCTGGTGTTGGTCCACTGTGTTTTCTGAGGTCCAAGATCAACGCAACCGTATACCAGGAAGTTTTAGAGCACTTCATGCTTCCTGCTGCTGACCAACTTTATGGAGATGCAGATTTCATTTTCCAACAGGACTTGGCACCTGCACACAGTGCCAAAGCTACCAGTGCCTGGTTTAAGGACCATGGTATCCCTGTTCTTAATTGGCCAGCAAACTCGCCTGACCTTAACCCCATAGAAAATCTATGGGGTATTGTGAAGAGGAAGATGCGATATGCCAGACCCAACAATGCAGAAGAGCTGAAGGCCACTATCAGAGCAACCTGGGCTCTCATAACACCTGAGCAGTGCCACAGACTGATCGACTCCATGCCACGCCGTATTGCTGCAGTAATTCAGGCAAAAAGAACCCCAACTAAGTATTGAGTGCTGTACATGCTCATACTTTTCATGTTCATACTTTTCAGTTGGCCAAGATTTCTAAAAATCCTTTCTTTGTATTGGTCTTAAGTAATATTCTAATTTTCTGAGATACTGAATTTGGGATTTTCCTTAGTTGTCAGTTATAATCACCAAAATTAAAAGAAATAAACATTTGAAATATATCAGTTTGTGTGTAATGAATGAATATAATATACAAGTTTCATTTTTTTAATGGAATTAGTGAAATAAATCAGCTTTTTGATGATATTCTAATTATATGACCAGCACCTGTATATATAAAAATGTGAAGACTTTGCGTCCTCAGTTCAGAACACCACTGCACGCCATTGATGTCTACCAATAACCTAATCATAATTAAAAGCAAAAAAATCCTGCAGAATTATATGTTAATGATGAACGTCATACTTCAAGATTTAGATGCAGATTATGTGTTTGTATCCATCAGATTTCCATCAGCTCACTCTGGATCCAAACACAGTGCATCCGTGTTTCCACCTGTCTGAGGAGAACACTGCGATCAAATACACCGTCCAGTACTACAGTTATCCTGATCATCCAGAGCGATTTGAATATGCTCAGGCGTTGTGTACAAAGGGTGTGTGTGGACGCTGTTACTGGGAGGTTGAGTACAGCGGTAGTGACGGTGTGTATATAGCAGTGGCGTATAAGAGCATCAGGAGGAAGGGGCAGAGTTTGGAGTGTGCATTTGGATGTAATAATCAATCCTGGGCATTGTTCTCTACTCCCTCGAGGTGCTTATTTAGTCACAACAACATACACTCTACACTCCCTGTAGTGTTCAGCTGTAGAATAGGAGTGTATGTGGATCACAGCGCAGGGATTTTATCCTTCTGCAGTGTCTCAGAAACAATGAGCCTCATCCACAGAGTCCAGACCACATTCACTCAGCCGCTCTATCCAGGGTTTGGATTACATCTCTATTCAGCCACAAAACTGTGCCGTCTATACAATTAAGTACTTACACAGTCAAGTTAAGGCTGCTCTGTACCTGCTCAAAATTTCAGTAAAGAGTAAAGAAGTAATGCCTCTAGTATCAAATTATGATGCTGTAATTGCTGTGTAAATGCATCGGACCTCTGAGTAGTCTGTGTAAAGACACCTAAATGCCACTTCAGAAGCGCTCTTGTGCCACCTTTGCAGTGTAAATCTGGCAAAATAATGTACATTATATACAGAGATTCTACAAAGAAATTGTCATATCACATATATTAAAGGATTAGTTCACTTTGAAAATTAAAATTTTCCTGATAATTTACTCACCCCCATGTCATCCAAGATGTCCATGTCTTTCTTTCTTCACTCAAAAAGAGATTAAGGTTTTTGATGAAAACATTCCAGGATTATTCTCCTTATAGTGGACTTCAATGGACTCCAAATGGATGAAGGTCAAAAGTTTCAGTGCAGCTTCAAAGGGCTTTAAACGATACCACACGAGGAATAAGGGTCTTATCTAGCGAAAAGATTGGTCATTTTCGAAAAAAATACAACTGTTTATGCTTTATAAACACAAATGATCGCCTTGCACATGCTTCCGCATTCTGTATTCTTTCGAAGCTTACGCTGTATGTCCTACGCCTTCCCTATTCTACTTAGGGAACGAACGCGGCGCCAGTTACGTTTTTTTCCGTAAGTAGAATATGGAAGGCGTAGGACATACAGCGTAAGCTTTTTGAAGAATACGGAAAGCGGAAGCATGTGCAAGGCGATCATTTGTTTATATAAAACATATACAGTTGTATTTTTTTATATTAATTTATCAGGAAAATTTTATTTGAAAGTGGACTAATCCTTTAAGCACGATGATAAATCAGTAACAGCGAGACGATATGAATTCTCTTCTTTTTTTAATTAATAAATTAACATCTGAATTTCTAATGATCTCATATATGATAACATTGTATACATCTAAAAATGGTTGTGTTGTGGGACTGGGAACTAATAATCAGTTGTGTATTAGGAAAATGTAGTGTGATTGTAAATCAAAAGGCTTCTTTACACAGCTCCATATTATTTCAGGGAAATTAAAAATGTCTACCAACAAGGGACAGTGAAGTAAAAGAGTCCTGTACTCACATTGTGTAGTAAACCACCAAAATATCAGCAGTGACTGCTACATTTCTCTCAGATAAATTAAATGCTTAACCCACTCATGCATTGTTATATTATATTCCAAAAATCATCTCCTTGAGTAAGATATTTCACCCACACTCGACGGTGTGGTGACATCTGCTGTTCTGCCTGAAACGCTAACTCTAGCATCACTGGTTACATCACACCTTTGTTGTGACTTTCTGCCTCTTTGGAGAAAAAAAAAAAAAAAAAAAAAAAAAAAAAAACCTTCAACCTCTTTTAATCCTGCGGTGTTGTACCCGTTTTTTTTTTTTTTTTTTTTTTTTTCTGTGTAGAGATGTCTAAGGTATAATTCAATCTTTTGGTGGAATTAATTGATGAAATTGCTTATTTTTTGCCAATGTTTGTTGAAAGTAACTTTCATATCTTATTATGTTGAGTTAATGAAAGAATTGCTTGTATATTTTACATAGTGATTGGTTATATGTTGATTGGATAAATTAAGCTATAATTCATTATGAGCGTGGGCTTCATAGAAAGTGCTACCAAAAAATCTGATCAGTGGACTTAAAAATTATTTTACTTTGGATTACATTGAATTTATGTCTGAAATACTATATCTCATGAAATGCAGTCCAAATTAATAAAGGAAAAGAAAACTGTGACAGATATGTTGTGTTCACTCAATCTCAGATCTTCTTCTTCACCAACAGGAGGTGCTATCATCTATGTAGCCTATAAAATAAGCTATTTTCTGCATTATAAACATTAATTAATGGATCAGAAATTCAAGCATTTCCATCCCTTTCAGATATCTCACAGCACACTTCTTCAGTCCCTGAACCGCCACGGCTTCTTGTAAAAGTTAATGGTCATTCCAAGGGAATATTTCACTGCAAGATAATTTGTTGATTTCATTGCCAAATGAACAGCTTATATATGTGAGATTACATACATAAGATATTTTGGTTGAGATTAACAGATCAGGATGTTAGTAAGTGGAACTGACTTTAAAAGCAAGGGAAGCAGAGATTACACATCAGTTCAGGTAAGACATTCACAAATCTGAGAACCACACCACACTTGTAATCAGTCAGTTGTAGGGGGCAGGTACACTCATAATGTGGAGAAGGGGCAAAAACACAGCAAAAACCCCAGTGATAAATTAACTCTGCTCACAGTTTATTTGAGTCCACACTCACTTGAATTTACATTCAAAAAATTATTTTAGATTACCAAAGGGATTACTTTGAATTTTAATATCATTTATTTCATTTAATAGGCTATTAACGTAAGCCAGGGGTGACCAATAGGTCGATCGCAATCTACCAGTCGATCGCAAAGACAATGCTGGTAGATCGCACACAATTATAATAAATGCTTTTGTTAAATTTTAATAAAAGTAAATATAACAATGCCCTTTCTTATCCTTTTAGTCTGACTTGCATTTGAGTAATACATTTTTACCAGGCAAGATTTTTGTTTATTCAGTTGCCATGACAACTAGCCGAAGAACAGAGTTTTTTTTTTTTCTCGCTGTTTGTTGTTTATAACAGTCGGGATCATTAATATGTACGCCCCCAACTTTTGCATATACCAGCCCATGTTCAAGGCATTAGACAAGCCAATATTAACATCTGGATCTGTGCACAGCTGAATCATCAGACTAGGTAAGCAAGCAAGAACAATAGCGAAAAATGGCAGATGGAGCGATAATAACTGACATGATCCATGATATCATGATATTTTTAGTGATATTTGTAAACTGTCTTTCTAAATGTTTCGTTAGCATGTTGCTAATGTACTGTTAAATGTGATTAAAGTTACCATCGTTTCTTACTGTATTCACGGAGATCAGAGTCATGTTGTTATTTTAAATATTAAACACTTGCAGTCTGTATAATTCATAAACACAACTTCATTCTTTATAAATCTCTCTTGTAAACATCGGCAAAATAAATACCATACTGACATGATCTGATATGCTGCATGTCGAACACTTTGTAAAGATCCATTCTGAGGGTTATATTAGCTGTGTGAACTTTGTTTATGCAATGTATTATAGAGTCGCGAGCTCGGGGGTGGGGAGCGTGAGCATTTAAAGGGGACACGCTCAGAATCGGCACATTTTTAATGATGCCCCAAAATAGGCAGTTAAAAAAATTTATTAAAAAAAATCTATGGGGTATTTTGAGCTGAAACTTCACAGACACATTCAGGGGACACCTTAGACTTATATTACATCTTGTGCAAAAGGGTTCTAGGGCACCTTTAAATATCAGACCAAACTCTGATATGTCCTGACAGAGAGATGACTGGATTGAACACATCTATATGTTAACTTTTGACCTGATGTATTGCACTTATATTTATCATTTGGCCATAACATTTATCTACTTTAAAAGAAAAGAAGACTCTGACTGAAACACTACAACCATCCCCGACTGGTCATGCAGTGGAATTGTGGTTCCACTAGAATGACCTGTGACTGAAGAACTTGTAGCCCAGCTTCAAACTGTTAGTCAGACAATCTCACAACTATGGAAGAGACATATATTTCTCTGTACTGAACACTGTGCTCCTTCATACTTGAGATTGTCAGTTCATGATCTTCATATGTAACAGGTGCAATAGAATTTATCATGGTAATTTTATACAGATTGTGATTCAGAAACTTTCAAATTAATAAAATGTATTCATCAACTGTAGAAAATGTCTTTGAATCTTTTAATTCTGACATAAAACAAAAAGTTTTAATAATGCATAGCAGGGCTTTATTCATTGAGTGTGTATAGTCAGCAGGATTCAAATGAAAAGTAACAATACATGACTTTCAACCTCTTGTTGAAACAACTGTCAAAGCGGATAGCTTACAACATGACTGTTTTGAAAAATTACAGTAGGGATGCTAAGTTCAAAGTACTGTTTGTCTCTGTAACTTCATTCATCATCTGCCTCGGAAATCTGAAACAATAAAACTATATATATGCAGCTTAAAAGAAAAAAAAAAAGATGAATTCTTTCCATTAAATGTTTTCAATGTGCACGTCATTACATACATTATCATCAATTACATACATTATAGACAATTATCACAGACAATATTGTCACAATTGTTGGTTGTAAGCATAGGCACGCATGACAAGGAAGATATAAGTATAACAATCTTTAATAAATCCACAGACAGGTTCAATGGAGAGACAACTACACAATACACAAACAATACCGGACAACACAGAACTGAAAACACAGGGCTTAAATATACAGACAAACGAGGTGGGTGATTGAACACAGCTGGTGGTGATGATGAAGGTGATCAGTAGCTATGGAAACAAACTAGTGGCGGGAAATGGTACAACACAAGTGCAAAACAAGTTCAAAACAGAGTGCACATGTAACAGATATTTATCGCACACCCCTAGCTGTGATTGCTCTTTCCTATCGTCAATAAATAAATATCATTATATTTTCATTATCGTCTATACAACATCTCTCATCAGTCAAACCATTGTTATGCATATATAGTTTATCTAAAATCCTAATGTTGTATGACATGCACATGAATTCTTTATTAAGTACACATAATAATCCATCAATACTTAAAATTATGTTCACACTCAGACTAAAGTTGTTAAACTCTAGCTTCAGCTGATCTCTAACTTTGTTTACTTCAGTAAACACTTGAAACATGTATTTTATGAATATCTAATTTTATTTTGCGCACATGAATTGCTTTTTGTGAATGTATATATATTTATTTTTGCGCACATGAATTGTGTTTTGTGCATGTGAATTAGGTTTCATGCATGTTAAATTTGCTAAGCATGTGTGCATCGTGTTTTTTTGTGGGAATTATTAATGAGGCTAATCTGCTTCCATATCAAAGCACTTTGTTGAGCTTAGTGCAAAACATAGTACTTCTTTATGAACGTGGTCTCGTGAATAGAGCACAGTTCAGGTCGCTTTGTGTTCCAGTGCTGTTTAAAGTGTATACAGTTTCACACCTAAGATTTTTAAAATCTCTAATTGACTTGACATCAATGACATTAAACATCTCATATGGAGGAATCAGCACCTCTTGCTCATGAGGAAACTTAGAATATTTTGTCACATTTGCACCGTAACAAGTGTAGATCTCAAAACAAGATACATTTCCAAAAAACTTAGCTTTGTTAGGATTATAGGAGGAAGACGCAAATTGACCAAAACGAACTGTTGTGTTCTTTACACTCTCATTAAATTTAACTTTTGTATTACGATAAGTTAAAATACATTTATCTTGTGTTTCCTTTAGAATCTGTATTGCTTTTGTTAACAGAAAGTGAAGTGAATACCATTTGTATGTGTCGTTTGTGTAGTTTTGCTTACCGTAACGAGTGTCATTACTAAAAACACCATAGACTTTTCTGTCTGTGTACACGTAAATGGCGACTGAATGATTCCTTGTCATGTTATGTTCTGGCTTCGTAGAATTATTTTTACTATCAAAATCTTGCCAAGATTTTTTAAAATCAGATTCAGAGTTGTTGAGCTCCCTCTTCAGATATTCTGTCTCCACCAGGTGTGTCATGTCCCCTGTACAACCGTCATATTTATCATCAACAGAATTCAGTGCCATATCTAGTGGAAATATCTGTCCTTCAGAAGCAGCAGTTCTGTGATCCTGCAGCAACAGGAATCATAATGATCAATCATCAGTATTCATGTCTGTAAAATTCATACCAGAACACAAGCTCACCTGTCCTAGAGTAGCTAAAATGAGAAGAGCTTCAATGATCAGCAACATCTTGATTTAGTAAAATCCCCCAGATGATCTATATATAGTACAGATGCTGAAAGCCAAGAAAAACAACAGGGTTTTACTATGACTCCAGTAGGAATACATACATAGCGTAATCTTTGTTCACCAACTTTTGCAAAGTACACTCACTCACTCACTCACAGTCAGACGACAAAAACTCTTCAGATTTACATGTATGCATTTGGCAGACACTTTTATCCAAAGCGACTTACATTGCATTATACTATACATTTGTATCTGAGTATGTGCAATCCCTGGGATCGAACCCATGACCTTGGCATTGCTAGTGCCATGCTCTAACCCAGAGGTCTCCAAACTTGGTCCTGGAGGGCCACTGTCCTGCAGAGTTTAGCTCCAACCAGTAGCCTCCAACACACCTGCTTGAAAGTTTCTTGTATGCCTAGTGAGACCTTGATTAGCTGGTTCAGGTGTGTTTAATTGGGGTTGGAGCTAAACTCTGCAGGACAGTTTAAATTCGTCAACATGTTGATCAGTGTTTGCTTTAGTTGGACTCTTGACACTTGACGTTTGTTAAGTTGCTTCTTTTTCAGCAATCGCAGGTGTTTTCAGAAAACATTTATGCTTTGATAAAGCAGATCACATGTCTGTTTTATCGTTAAATGGCTGCATTAAAATGGTTTAAACAACTGCTTTTTCTGTAACTGTTAACTTAGGGAATTGAAGCATTATTGAAAAGTATTAAAAGTATCAGCTCATGTGATAAAGATTTGTAACACCATTGTTGTGTTTCAGATGCTGAATGTTGATGTCTGTGAGTGTATAAATAACACTGTCATTGTTAACGTTCTGTTTAAAACATGTTTTGTGTCATTTATACACAGACATCAACATTCGGCATATGAAACACAACAATAGTGACATGCTTCATGCTAGCATTCAAAACACATTATAGCTCCCAGCTTGCATTGCAACATGAAAAAATTATGCAGCCGAATTATTAAACCTCACCATTGTTGAGGTTTGTATGATGAGTTCTGATGTCTAAGTTTGTCTCAACATCTTAACTTTCAAATAGATTCTTACACAAATCACTACAGCATTACAAATGATCTTTATCACATCAGCTGAATTTAATACTTTTCAATAATGCTTCAGTTCTGTAAGTGAGCAATTACAGAAAAAGCAGTTGTTTAAATCACATTAACACTAGAACCGCCACTGGGTAAATTTTACCCGTAGCTGTTTTTCAAATGTACATAACAGGTCAAATTTACTGGCTATATAAATGCCTATATTTTTGCACTGTCATTTTCGCATCCCCTTATGTTTAAACACTGTACATTGCTAGGCAACACATTTCATTCACTGAATTAGCGGTTATTGGTTCATAAATAAAGTCACAATGAGTAAAATGGATACCAAAGAGGTAGAAGCCCTAAATGCCATGAGTGATGAGAGTCTGATGTTGGTAAGATCTGGGTCAGCTCAGCATCTGACAGCGATCCAGAGCCTCCAAGAAAAATTAGACTGAGTCTGTTCTTCAGGACAGGATTGCTAATAATTACAGAGAGTCAGCATCAATATACTTTGGATATAAATAATTAAGGTGAAGCTGCGCGCTTGAATTTGTCATTGCATAATACTGCATAATATGCAGTGTGGTGAATTGTTCATTATTGTCTATAGGCTATTTTAGTCATTTAAATGACATGGGTTATCTTAATATATGATTAATTATAATATTACACCACCCAAATATGTATTTATGTCCTTGTAATTCTCGTTGTCAGTGCAGACTTGTTTAGCTTGATCGTTATGAAAAGTCATTAGTGTAGCCTGCAAAAAAAAAAAAAAAAAACTCTTGAACATAATAATCATTCCATGACTCTAGACACTTCTTAGTGAAGACAGTGACATAATACAGTGAAATAATATGCCATTTAAAAACAGGTGTAATGTGAAATTTACCCACATGGCGGTTTTAGGTGTACAGCGATCCCTGGCGATTCTAGTGTTAAATTTGACCATTAAAACAGAAATGTTGATCTACTTTATCAATGCAGAAATGTTTCTGAAAACATCTGCAATTGCTGAAAAAGAAGCAACTTAACAAACGTCAACTGTCAAGAGTCCAACTAAAACAAACACTGATCACCATAGTGGTGACTTCAAACTAAACATTTTCAACCAAACATGTTTCAGGAACATCATACCTTTTAAAACACGTTCCTCTAATGTCCAGAAAACACACTTGTTTTACGTTCCCAGAACCAACACTGAATATTTAGAGGACGTTCAAAAAAATATTAGCTGGGGACTCACCCTGTTACACACTCCTCTAAATAAAATAAAGAAAAATCTGACAAACCTGAAGTGAATCTGGATTCCAAACAGCAATTGAAAGTTCTGTGCTGAATATCACATAAGATGTGCGTCCGATGACAGATGAAAGAACGCTGTGTTCTTTTGCTATATGGTACAGTGTGCAGTGGTCTTAAACACTTGCGACTCAAGATATCAGCCAATCAGAGGGTATCTGTAGGCAGCTGGTTTCCAGTAAATCACGTGACATTTAGGAGACTGCAGCATTCTCAATCTCTGTGTCTGCACTTTCAAATGATGGAAACTCTGTTGCACACAAGGGCTACATCCGAAAACTGGAAAATGCTGCCTTCGGGGGACACATTTCAAGGTAGTAAGGCATCAAGGCATGTCTGAAACCAATAATAGCTACACTTCCTGTCTCATGAAATGCCTTCATCAGATCAATTTTTGAAGGCAGCATAGATGTATCCTTCGCTGCCTTTGATATCCCACAATTCCATGCGTTCCATTCGTGACAGTTGAGAAGTATAAAGATGGTGTCTGAAAGTTGCATTTGCTGGTCAGTTTGTGTGTAAATGACTTTAAAGAGTTTATGGTGGTCTCACACTTAATTCTTCACTATATTTCTTATAGGAAACTTCTGCCTGAGTGCCTGCGTGAATGATTCAGCATAGACAGTTGGCTGTAGATCAGTAAATGTCCGCAGTCAATGAGAGGAGAGCTTTAGTGAGGGCGGGGCTGCAACAATGTATCATCTGCTCAAATTAATGAAAACGTCACACGGCAGGTGGATTTACTGGCAGAATACTGCATTCAGTACAACACAAAACTAATAATCAGCAGGACATAATCAGTATTAAACCTTGTGAAAAACTGTAGCACACGAGTACTGGCTACAGTATGAAATAATGCCAAATGCAAACACCATGATTAAGGGTTTTCCATTTATTTTAGTTGCTAACGTTTCACAAAGTCTTTGCATAATGCAATAATCATCCTCCATAATGGGTCACACAGCACCAACTTTATAGACTGCTGTATTTTAACCTCACTTTAATCCATAATTTTTGTAACCGATCGCTTCTTGAAGGGACAGTACACCTAAAATCTGTCATCACTTAATCACCATCGTGTCATTCCAAACCTGAATGACTTTCTTCTGTTAAACTTGAAAGTTAAACTTATGAAGAATATGTTCTAGCTGCTCTTTTTTCACAGTGAACATCTTAAATCTCGTCCTTTTCCTCAAACAATCATATGACTTCTGGAGACTCTGAATTTGTACAGTTTAAATACATTTCTGTTGTTATATAAAGTACTCAGCATAAATGAGTACAGCCAAACAAATACAAAAGATACATGACATACAAAAGATATAATATAGTCATTAATATCTGTAAAATCAGTAAATTAGCCAATTTTGTTTAGGCAAGGCATGCAATTTTATTTATATAGAATATTTTATACACAATGGAAATTCAAAGTACTTTACATTAAGAGAAAACAAATACAAAAGAATAAAAAAAAATGGAATGCATGATAAATAAAAATAACAGTAAAACAGAGAATACCCCTATCTGGATGAAAGAGTCAGTCAGAATATGTAGCCACAAGGGCTAATTCAACTTAATTTTCCATCAGAGCGGATCTAAACGTATCTTCCTCACGCTGATAACTATAAAAATATTTATATTTGTCAGGTAGCTGTGCGTTTAAACAGTACTGTTACTGTTTAAGAGTTTGACTATTTTGCTATTACTGGGGACTTGAACATCCACATACTGTAGATAATGCAGAATTCAGTATGGCAAAAGAAATCATAACAGTTTTGAATACTTTTGATCTGACTCAGCATGTACATGGACCCACACACAATCGTGGACACACTCTAGATTTAATTATTAGTAACGGTCTAAACATTTCATCCACTATCATTAAGGATGTAGCGCTATCTGATCATTTCTGTATTTTCTTTGATTTATTGATCTCTCCGACTGTTGAAGCTAGATCTATCTCGGTCAAAAAGCAATGCTTAAATGAGAATACTAGTGCACTGTTTATGAAGGCTATATCTTTAACACCATGCATATCTGCAGACTCCGTTGATCTTCTCTTTGATTCTTTTAACTCAAAAGTACAGAATGTTATTGATAACATTGCTCCTGTGAAAGTCAGGAAGAAGAGTGGCAGACAAAAAGCACCGTGGAGAAACTCAACAGCAGTGCAAAATATGAAAAGTCAATACAGAGAAGCTGAGCGCATGTGGCAAAAGACAAAACTTGAAATCCATTATAACATCTATAAAGATAACCTTCATGCTTTCAATGGGGAACTAAGCAAAGCTAGACAGACCTTCTCAAATATTATAAACAGAAACTTAAACAACACCTGCACTCTTTTTGCTACTGTAGAGAGACTAACAAACCCCCCAAGTCAGATTCCCAGTGAAATGCTCTCAGACAGCAAATGCTGTGAGTTTGCTTCCTTCTTCTCTGAGAAAATTAATAATATCAGAAAGGCGATCAGCACATCCTTGAGCTGCACTGGGGTAAAACAGATCAGATCACAACCTCAGAAAGTAGCTATTATGTCTGATTTCGAAGCAGTTGATGGTAAAAATTTTGGAAGAAACAGTACAGCACCTTAAAACATCAACCTGCGCCCTTGACACACTTCCCACATCTTTTTTCAAAAGCGTGTTTAAATGTTTAGAAGCAGATCTCCTAGAAGTGGTAAACGCCTCATTTCTCTCTGGGACTTTTCCAAAATCCTTGAAAACTGCAGTTGTTAAGCCCCTCCTGAAAATGAGCAATCTGGATAACACCATATTGAGCAACTACAGGCCAATCTCAAATCTTCCTTTCATAGGCAAGATCATTGAAAAAGTTGTTTTCAATCAGCTAAACAAATTCTTAAGCTTGAATGGATACTTTGACAACTTTCAATCTGGTTTCCGACCGCATCACAGCACAGAGACAGCACTCATAAAGATAATAAATGATATTCGCCTTAACACAGATACAGGTTAACTATCAGTGCTGGTTCTACTCGACCTCAGTGCTGCGTTTGACACCGTCCTTAAATGGTCCTTAAATGGTTCAGGTCATACTTAGAAGGGAGAGGTTATTATGTGAGTATCAGTGACCATAAGTCAGAGTGGACATCCATGACATGTCCATATCATCGTGACATGTCATGGATGGGACATTGTGTATGAACTCTGCTATACAAATAAAATTGCCTTGCCTTGCCTTGCCTAGATGTCTTTAACTGAGGTCAGAGAAAATTATGTGCACAATGATTTAGCAAGGAGAAATGACCATGTGAATGATATATATGATGAACATGCAGGAGAAGACAATAATTTGGATATACAGAAGCAAGGATTGTTTGTGAACCCTATGAATACCTTTCACTTACTTTCTCCACCCTTCACTGTGAATGATAACTTAATGTACTCAGTGTGCAAAGTACAATTAGTTGTGTTAGTTTAGTCAGATTGTGTTAGTCTTCAATTGTAAGTTAAATTAATATCAGACCACATTTTTTAAAATATTTTGATAAGAAATCCTACTTTTTTCAAGTCTAGGGGTATGATTCTTTCTTCGGTGCGAGAGGTCCTGGGTTCAAATCCCGGACGAGCCCCCAATTTATGTTACCAATCCAGGACCAATCCTGAAAGAGAAAAGGACAGCAAGAACACAGCAAAGCCAAATTGTACTTTGCATCATAGCCGTGACAGTGCACAAACATATTCCTGCAACTGTATTTATTTTATTGGGTGCTTTAAAAGCTACTTCTGACAGGTAAACAAGAATTTCATGAAGTTTCAATAAAAAGACTAAATTTAACAAATTTTTCAACATTCATTATCAGTTCTCATGTCTACAGCCATTATTATACTCTCTTAATCTGTTTACTCTCTCTATATTTGTGATTATTAAAAGTTCAGTAGTAAATGTGACAAAATAATAAATATAATCTCTACATGATTTAACTGGTCAGACGACACAGTTTCACTGTTGAAGGTCTATCAAATCCAAACATGGCATAGAGCGGCTGAGTGAATGTGGTCTGGACTCTGTGGATGAGGCTCATTGTGTCTGAGATGCTGTAGAAGGACAAAATCCCTGCGCTGTGATCCACATACACTCCTATTCTACTGGAGACATTGACTACAGGAAGGACAGTCTCAATGTTATTGTGCCAGAATGAGCAATTGTCTGGAGAGCAGTACAAACTCCAGGACTGATCATTACGTCCAACTGCACACTCAGGACCAATTCCCTTCCTGCTGATGCTCTTATATGTTACTGCTATATCCACTCCTAATCTCCCATCTCCACTCCACTCCACCTCCCAGTAACAGCGTCCAGTCACACTCTCCACACACAGTGCCTCACCCCAATCATCAAATCTGTCTGGATGATCAGGATAATGCAGATCTGTGTCAGCGAAAGTGATCACTGTGTTTCCCTCAGACAGATGGAGGAAATTATGCACTGAGTTCAGATCCAGAGTCAACAGATGGAAATCTAATGGAGAAAAACACATAATAAATCAAGACCTTCTATCATCAATTAACACTTTATCTATTTAGTTATTATCGTTTTAGAATTTATAAAGTTTAATTTTTTTAATCTTGTCTCAATTAATTATAGCCTATGAAGTAGAGCTTGTTAGAGCACCTGACTCCCATGCTGGCAGACCCTGGTTCGAGTCCCACCTAGTGCGGGTGGTTCGACCTGGAGGGGTTACGGTGGTGCCATGATCTGGATGGGAGTGAGGTTTAGGGGGGTAATGGACAAAGGTTGGTAAGAGCTGTGCATGTAAGCCTCAATCCCCTGATCACAAGAGGCACAGTGAATGACGCTACAGACTGCGGTCTTTAGCTTCCTTGAGCACTCGACTCCCATGCCGGCAAACCCAGGTTCGAGTCCCACTTAGTGTGGGCGGTTCGACCAGAAGGGGTTACACAGCCAATGCATTTTAGACAAAAAAAGTGAAGTAAAAAAACAAAATGGTCTTGAACAAAATGCCATTCATTTAATGTGAAAACAGTCAAACTCTGCCACTAGACTTAATTTTATACTTGTGTGTGTTTTCTCAATGCAACTCAGCTTTATTTATACACCACCATTAAAACAACAATTGTTGACCAAGGTGCTGTACACTATATCAAAAACCATCAACATTTAGCACCATGTACAACATAAATTACAACACAGAACAGACCAGACACAGCACAAATCAGCTTCAATTAATTATTACAATTATCAGCTACAGAAAAAGATAAGTTTTGCTTTAAACTCATGCAGTGTATAGATACAGTGGGTACGGAAAGTATTCAGACCCCTTTAAATTTTTCACTCTTTGTTATATTGCAGCCATTTGCTAAAATCATTTAAGTTCATTTTTTTTTCCTCATTAATGTACTCACAACACCCCATATTGACAGAAAAACACAGAATTGTTGACATTTTTGCAGATTTATTAAAAAAAGAAAAACGGAAATATCACATGGTCCTAAGTATTCAGACCCTTGGCTCAGTCTTTAGTAGAAGCACCCTTTTGATCTAATACAGCCATGAGTCTTTTTGGGAAAGATGCAACAAGTTTTTCACACCTGGATTTGGGGATCCTCTGCCATTCCTCCTTGCAGATTCTCTCCATTTCTGTCAGATTGGATGGTAAACGTTGGTGGACAGCCATTTTTAGGTCTCTCCAGAGATGCTCAATTGGGTTTAAGTCAGGGCTCTGGCTGGGCCATTCAAGAACAGTCACGGAGTTGTTGTGAAGCCACTCCTTCGTTATTTTAGCTGTGTGCTTAGGGTTATTGTCTTGTTGGAAGGTAAACCTTCGGCCCAGTCTGAGGTCCTGAGCACTCTGGAGAAGGTTTTCGTCCAGGATATCCCAGTACATGCCCGCATTCATCTTTCCCTCGATTGCAACCAGTCGTCCTGTCCCTGCAGCTGAAAAACAACCCCACAGCATGATGCTACCACCACCATGCTTCACTGTTGGGACTGTATTGGACAGGTGATGAGCAGTGCCTGGTTTTCTCCACACATACCGCTTAGAATTGAGGCCAAAAAGTTCTATCTTGGTCTCATCAGACCAGAGAATCTTATTTCTCACCATCTTAGCAAACTCCATGCAGGCTTTCATGTGTCTTGCACTGAGGAGAGGCTTCCGTCGGGCCACCCTGCCATAAAGCCCCGACCGGTGGAGGGCTGCAGTGATGGTTGACTTTCTACAACTTTCTCCCATCTCCCGACTGCATCTCTGGAGCTCAGCCACAGTGATCTTTGGGTTCTTCTTTACCTCTCTCACCAAGGCTCTTCTCCCCCGATAGCTCAGTTTGGCCGGACGGCCAGCTCTAGGAAGGGTTCTGGTCATCCCAAACGTCTTCCATTGAAGGATTATGGAGGCCACTGTGCTGCTCTTAGGAACCTTAAGTGCAGCAGACATTTTTTTGTAACCTTGGCCAGATCTGTGCCTTGCCACAATTCTGTGTCTGAGCTCTTCACGCAGTTCCTTTGACCTCATGATTCTCATTTGCTCTGACATGCACTGTGAGCTGTAAGGTCTTATATAGACAGGTGTGTGGCTTTCCTAATCAAGTCCAGTATAATCAAACACAGCTGGACTCAAATATAATCAGTATGACAGAAGAAATAACAGCACCTGAGTTAAATATATGAGTGTCACAGACTGAATCAAATGCACGAATCGCATGCTATTCTCACGCGCATTTCGTCAGAAGCCGGTTCCCTGATCTAAATCGCCAAGCTTTCAAATGACAGCATTTAATAGACAAGCCGAATCATGAAAAGCCACGCAATATCGCGTTCATATCGCAGATGAATCGCCTGCGATAATGAACGCGATATTGCGTGGCTTGTCCGTGAACTACGGCTCCGTCTATTAAAAGGCGCTCTGTTTAAGAACATGATGGCGATTTAGCGGTAATCAGGGAACCTGAGTTAAATATACTGACATGTCACAGCAAAGGGTCTGATCGTGCATACTTAGGACCATGTGATATTTCAGTTTTTCTTTTTTAATAAATCTGCAAAAATGTCAACAATTCTGTGTTTTTCTGTCAATATGGGGTGCTGTGTGTACATTAATGAGGAAAAAAAAATGAACTTAAATGATTTTAGGAAATGGCTGCAATATAAGTGAAAAATTTAAGGGGGTCTGAATACTTTCCGTACGCACTGTAGTTCCCATTCAGTCGGTCACGTTCGACGTACGTCGGACAGACCGACGAATAGGAATCTCGCCAGAGAGGCCAATCTACTTCGAGTGTAACTAAACGAGCCAATGCACATTGGCATGCAATCATATGCATCAGCTGCTTGCCTCGCAGCGCGGGTATATAATGAGCAGCAGGTGCGTTGCATCTTCAGCTTTTCGCTTCGGAGCCAAACTTCTGCAACACTGAAGAAAGCTACTGAAAGCACGAGTGTGAACGACTCAGCTCTTCGAGACGTCTCTTGGTTGCGGTGCAGGCGGACAGCGCAGCAGCGGGGCCGATTTCTCCTTTGTTTTTCTTTTTTTGCCTTTCTGTTGAGCAAAAGCTGTAGTCAGCGTGAAGGCCGTTCTCACGGCTGGTGAAACGGTGCGCCTAGAGCGCTAAAAAGCTGTTATTACAGCTGGTAAGAGAGCGCCTTCAAGGAGAGTGCACACGACAGGCTGCACATTTCCCTGTCTGTGCTGCAGCGGCCTTTCCCCTGCGTGCTTCAGCACCTAAAAGAGTCAGTCCTTGAAAGAGCTTACACGAGTAGTTCGCGTCTTTTTAAAGATGTCGTTCTACTTGTGTGTTTCTGGATGCGGTCGTTACCTGGCGCCTCGGGATGGTCACCAACGCTGTATCGCGTGCTTGGGCTTAAGGCACGCTGAGGCGGAGTTTGTGGACGAGTCATGTACCCATTGTGGGAAGATGACCGTCGCGGAGTTGCGGTCGAGACTCCACTTCCTGCAAAGGGATGGAGTCCCGGTCCCGATGCCTCGTTCCAATCCTCCTCAGAGGGTTGCTTCGGGCAGTGGGGCCGGTGACTTGAGGATCACGGTGAGCGCGCTTCCTTCGGGGAACCAACCCCGTAGGAACCCTCACCCCTCTTGCACTCCGCAGCCAGTAGAGCTGCCGGGGGAACGCGGTGGACCACCCCAGAGGTGTGTACCATCCGTATCCTTCGGAGCTCCCCAAGATGACCAGATGTCGATCGCTGCATCGGAGGGTGAGCCTGATACTTCTGGGGATGAGGATTCGGCGCAGTTGCCTCCTTCGGGAGTGACTTCTGTGCCCGATTCGGACCCGGAAATGATGGCTATGCTTTCCCGGGCCGCCAACAGGGTCGGGCTCGTGTGGAATCCTCCACCGTGTCCCGAGCCCTCGAGGTTGGATGATTGGTATCTCGGGGTGGCAAGGGCTGGTTCTCAGCCCCCCACCCCAGTGCCTTTCTTCCCGGAGGTGCATGAAGAGCTCACTGGCACGTGGACGGCACCTTTTTCTGCCCGAAACCGTGTCGGTGGGTCCTCCTCCCTCACCACCCTTGATGGTGGAGCGGCTAAGGGTTACACGCGCATACCCCCTGTGGAACGGGCCGTTGCTATGCAACTGTGCCCTAACTCCACCTGGCGGGGGGGCCGTCTCTCCCTTCCCGGGCCTGTAAGTACTCGTCGGATCTTACCGGCAAGGCTTATCAGGCCTGTGGGGAAGCCGCTTCCGCCTTACACGCTATGCCATTGTTGCAGGTCCATCAGGCCAAGCCACTGAAGGACCTGCACGAGGGTGGTCATGATCCGCAAGTTCTGCAAGAGCTTCGTGCCGCGACGGACCTCGCGCTTCGTGCGACGAAGGTTACGGCGCGGTCAGTGGGTCGTGCGATGTCCACGTTGGTGGTCCAGGAACGCCATCTCTGGCTGTGTCTCGCGGACATGAGGGATACCGACAAAGTCAGGTTTCTTAATTCCCCCGTGTCCCAGACCGGCCTCTTCGGCGACGCGGTCGAGAACTTTGCCCAACAGTTCTCGGCTGTACAAAAGCAGTCTGAGGCCATTAGTCACATCCTGCCGAGGCGGTCAGCTGCTGCACCCCCACCGCCGGCGGCACCTCAGTCTGCCCGTCGCCGAGGGCGCCCCCCTGCGGCCGCCCCCGCTCCCACGCCGCAGCAGCAGCCTCCATCCAAGCGGCGTCGTGGAGCCGGTCGCGGGCGGGGTGCCCAGCCCGTCCCGCCACCCCCTAAAAAGAAGGGTGGCAAGGCCAAGTCCAAGCGGCCCTAGGACGGGCGACCCGGAGATGGATGGGACTGCTCTTCAGGAGGTGGTGACCGCACCGCTCCTTCCCCCGGAGGAGGGCCGGGTGGAGAATCTTTTGTTTCCCCTTTTTGTTCCGCCGCTGGCCCAACGACCAGCGGTACCCAAATTTTCAATAAAAGAGCAGTTTCCTCTATCTCCGGGTCCGAAGAGGGCTCGGAGGGCAGTGGGAGGGCAAGAACCTCACCACTCTCATCCACCTCTTCTGTCGCCAGCGGACAGCAGCGAGCAGCAGGCAGACAAAACCTCGACTGCTCCCTCTGTCCACCTGTGGAAGCAGGTAAGTGTTGCACAGCACACTGTGACCCCGCTTCGGGCCGCCTCATACAGAGAGCCCCCCGGGCCGCGTCCCTGCGTTCCACCTCGCTGCCCCGCGGCGGGTACGCCGGTGGTCCCCTTGGTGCCGCTTGCTCGGTCTCTGGGAGCCTGGCTAGCGCTCCCCAGTCCGTCTCGCTGGCTCCTTCGGACCATCAGGCTCGGCTATGCGATTCAGTTCGCCCGGCGCCCCCCAAGTTCAGGGGCATCCTCTTCACTACAGTGAAAGCTGCCGATGCCCCTGTCCTGCGTGCGGAGATCGCAGTCCTACTGGCGAAGGACGCGATCGAGCCGGTCCCTCCAGCCGATATGAGGTCAGGGTTCTACAGTCCCTACTTCATTGTACCCAAGAAAAGCGGCGGGTTACGACCGATCTTGGACCTGCGTCTTTTGAATCGGAGCCTCCACAAGCTACCGTTCAAAATGCTCACGCAGAAACGCATTTTCGAATGCATCCGTCCCCGAGATTGGTTTGCAGCGATCGACCTGAAGGACGCGTACTTTCATGTTTCGATTCTTCCGCGACACAGGCCATTCCTGAGGTTCGCGTTCGAAGGTCGAGCATACCAGTACAGGGTCCTACCCTTCGGGCTCGCCCTGTCTCCCCGCGTCTTCACGAAAGTCGTGGAGGGAGCCCTTGTTCCCATGAGAGAACAGGGTGTTCGCATCCTCAACTATCTAGACGACTGGCTTATCCTAGCACAGTCTCGGGATCAGTTGTGCGAACACAGGGACTTGGTGCTCAGTCACCTCAGCCAGTTGGGGCTTCAGGTCAACTGGGAAAAGAGCAAACTCGCCCCAGTGCAGAGGATCTCTTTTCTCGGTATGGAGTTGGATTCGGTCGAACAGATAGCACGCCTCACAGAGGAACGTGCTCGGTCGGTGTTGAACTGCCTGAATACTTTCAACGGCAGGACAGCGGTCCCACTGAAATTTTTTCAGAGGCTCCTGGGGCATATGGCGGCCGCAGCGGCTGTAACACCGCTCGGTCTGCTTCATATGAGACCGCTTCAGCACTGGCTTCACGGCCGAGTCCCGAGATGGGCGTGGCTACACGGCACGTTCCGGGTGCCAATCACTCAGGAGTGCCGCCAAGCCTTCAGCCCGTGGTCGGACCCTTTGTTTCTTCGGGCAGGAGTGCCCCTAGAACAAGTGTCCCGGCATGCTGTGGTATTCACAGATGCTTCGGCCACCGGCTGGGGTGCCACGTACAACGGGCATGCAGTGTCAGGGGTTTGGACGGGACCCCATCTGCATTGGCACATCAACTGCCTCGAGTTGCTGGCAGTACGTCTTGCTCTGGGCCGCCTCAAAGGCCTGCTACGGGGCAAGCATGTACTGGTCCGTACGGACAACACTGCGACCGTTGCGTACATCAACCATCAAGGTGGTCTACGCTCCCGTCGCATGTCGCAACTCGCCCGCCATCTCCTCCTCTGGAGTCAGAAGCATCTGAGGTCGCTTCGCGCCATTCATTTCCCGGTGTGCTCAACCGTGTGGCCGACGAGCTGTCACGAGCTGCGCTGCCAGGAGAGTGGCGACTCCACCCCCAGGTGGTTCAGCTGATCTGGAAAGAGTTCGGAGAGGCTCAGGTAGACCTGTATGCCTCTCTAGAGACCTCCCACTGCCAGTTGTTTTACTCTCTGACCGAGGGAACACTCGGGACAGACGCACTGGCACACAGCTGGCCCCGGGGCCTGCGCAAATATGCGTTTCCCCCAGTGAGCCTACTTGCACAGACACTGTGCAAAGTCAGGGAGGACGAGGAGCAGGTCTTGCTAGTTGCGCCCTACTGGCCCAACCGGACCTGGTTCCCAGAACTCTCTCTCCTCGCGACAGCCCCTCCCTGGCCCATCCCTCTGAGGAAGGACCTTCTTTCTCAGAGACGGGGCACTCTCTGGCACCCGCGTCCAGACCTCTGGAAACTCCATGTCTGGCCCCTGGACGGGACGCGGAGGTTCTAGGTGACTTACCCCCTGAGGTACTTAACACCATCACTTCGGCACGTGCACCGTCTACAAGACGTGCTTACGCCTCGAAGTGGAACCTGTTCGTCGAGTGGTGCTCTTCTCGCCGAGAAGACCCCCGAAGATGCTCGATCGGAGTCGTGCTTTCCTTCTTGCAGCAAGGGTTGGAGCGTAGGCTGTCCCCCTCCACCCTCAAAGTCCAGACTGCTGCTATCTCCGCTTACCACGACCACATAGATGGCAAATCTGTTGGTCAGCACGACCTGGTCATCAGGTTCCTTAGGGGGGCGAGACGGTTAAATCCTCCTCGACCTCCCTCCATACCCTCTTGGGACCTCGCTCTGGTGCTAAGAGCACTCCAGATTGCTCCCTTTGAGCCTTTGCAATCAGCAGACTTAAAGATTCTGTCTATGAAGACTTTGCTGCTGGTTGCATTGGCCTCCATCAAGAGGGTAGGGGACCTGCAGTCATTTTCGGTCGACGAATCGTGCCTGGAGTTCGGGCCGGGCGACAGCCACGTGGTACTGAGACCCCGGCCTGGCTACGTGCCCAAGGTTCCCACCACTCCCTTCAGGGACCAGGTGGTGAGCCTGCAAGCGCTGCCCTCGGAGGAGGCAGACCCAGCCCTGGCTTTGCTCTGTCCAGTCCGCGCTTTGCGACGGTACATAGACAGAACTCGAAGCTTCAGGACCTCAGACCAGCTCTTTGTCTGTTACGGAGGCCAGCAGAAGGGAAAGGCTGTCTCCAAGCAGAGGATGGCCCACTGGATAGTGGATGCCATCGCCCTGGCTTATCAAGCTCAGGGCGTGCCCTGCCCGCTCAGGTTGCATGCTCACTCCACGAGAGGTGTAGCATCCTCCTGGGCGCTGGCTCGTGGCGCCTCGCTGACAGACATTTGTAGAGCTGCGGGCTGGGCGACACCTAACACGTTCGCTAGGTACTATAGCCTTCGTGTGGAGCCGGTCTCCTCCCGTGTTCTCGCCTCAGGTCAGAGGCACGGAGAGGCCCCGGCTTAGTGTCCGCTTGCTGCGCGACATGCGCTTCTTTTCTCCAGAGAGTCCCTACAAGGCAGACCCTGTCGAGTCCTCCGACATCCCTTCGGCAGCCGACGTGGCGGAGCGTCGGTCGCCAGGCCTTACTCCGTTGAATCCTTGAGAACCGGATTTAGGCTGGGTTCCATATGTGTGACCCTACGGGGATCCCATATGCGGCTTTCCACGGTTGCTCCTAATCGAAGCCCGTGTCTTTCCCTCTGGGAGAACCCACCAAGTTGGAGTCACCCCAGTTCTTCCATATGTTGTACAACCTACAAGGTTAGTCCATATGTACTTATCCATATAACTCCTTCGGGGAAGGATATGGCTTCCGCAGCGTTCCTTATCTGACGTAAGGTTACGCTCCCAGTGGTATCTATAGTCTCACTGAGTGGGTTTTGGGAACAACAGTGATCGACCCTCTCTGTGTGAGCCCGGTCCCACCGTCCTTAGGCAAGGGGGTTCAGGTGGCTCACAACAGAGCACTGGAAGAGGGCACCTCCTGTGGCGCTTTGGTAGGGATTCCTATTCGTCGGTCATCCGACGTACGTCGAAGTGACCGACTGAATGGGAACGTCTCGGTTACAAAGGTAACCCTCGTTCCCTGAAGGAGGGAACGGAGACGTACGTCCCGTCGCCACAGGCGCTGTCCTGCTGATGCTGCCACCTGCTGGGTTCGGCTCCTCAGCGAAAACCTGAAGATGCAACGCACCTGCTGCTCATTATATACCCGCGCTGCGAGGCGAGCAGCTGATGCATATGATTGCATGCCAATGTGCATTGGCTCGTTTAGTTACACTCGAAGTAGATTGGCCTCTCTAGCGAGATTCCTATTCGTCGGTCATCCGACGTACGTCTCCGTTCCCTCCTTCAGGGAACGAGGGTTACCTTTGTAACCGAGACGTTACCTCAGCATAGTTAAATAATTAGAGTTCAGTACATGGAAATGACATACAGTGAGTCTCAAACACCATTGTTTCCTCCTTCTTATGTAAATCTGATTTGTGCAAAAGACCACTGAAAAACAGGCGAATCTCAACGGAGAAAAAAAAGTCGTTCAGGTTATGAGGCAACTGCACAACTGCTTATTGTCATTGCTTTGAGAGAGTTGCTCGGTAATGCCGACCATACCACTGACAGCAATGATAAGGTACATGATTGTTTGTAAACCAATAGCGCATTCTGATTTGATAGGTAATTTAAGTAGTGCAGTGCAGTTGCTGAACAAAGTGGCCATAGTCAAGGTGAGGGGACATGCAGCAGGAGATTCAGAGGAAATAAGAGGTAATAAACTGGCTGATACAACTGCTAAAGAGGCTGCTAAAAAAAAACATGACAGGGTCTTTAATGACAACACACAGGAGATCAATACACATATCACAACACAGATGTATTACAGAGACGAGAACCGACAGAGACCGCGCCTACCAGGAGGGGGAGGTAATGTCACAGTTCCCTTTGTTCCTGGACTCCATTTCCCATCATTCTCCTTGTTTCATCACCTGCACTCACTTCCTCGTCATACTCCCCATCATCACGCATCACCTGCACCTGGACTTCATCATCTGCACACCCTTTATAATGGACACACTCCCTGCAATCCTTGTCTAATCTTATAGTTAAGTAAAGTGTGTTTGGTTGTTGTTTCTATTCCTTCATGTAATAAATACCCTTATGTTGTGGATATCCATATACGCCTCATCTCTACTGCAACCGCACAGCAACACATTCCTTGTATGTATGTTTTGAGATTGTCCTGAGAACATTCTGGGAACCAAAAATTGTGTGTCCTTCATTTGAATTTTCATTGCATTATGCACTTTTTTTCAACAAATGCCATAATTGTATTTTGGTACCTGGTATTAATGCATCATTTCTGCCCAACTCGAAGGATCTCCCAAGAGCTTCAGTTTTCGTTACATTCTCTCCACCTGAATCCATGCTAAAGACAATCACATGAAAAAAAAAAAAAAAAAAAAAGGTCAGTGAGATTACAGTTTTTGTATGTGAACTACCACATATTTACAGATGTGATATGTAAATATGTTTTTTTTTTTCTTTTTTTTTTTTTTTTGGTGAGATGTACTCGCAATAGCAAGGAAAAAGTTAGAATTGTGAAATAGAATGTCACAATTCCTTTTTCTATATTTTTTTTATTATAGATATAGATCTCTTGAATCTTATTTTGTGATGGAAACAAGCTTGCATTTATGAAAATTTATAGAAATAAATTAAAAGATTAATGTTATTATAATTTTCATTATTATTATTGATCTGAATAATGTATTTATATTTTAAACTGTAAGTTTAAAAACAAAAAAACATATTTAAAACAAGTACTTGCTATTCTGAAGCTGTAGTTAAGCTTGTGCCATTTATTCTACATTGTCATGTTTATAATTAATTAGAGTTGGGAGGCGAAATGTTTAATCAATTACACGATGTGTCGATGAATTAATCTAAATAATCGCAAATTTATCATACATCAAATTTTGCTGAGAAATTATCCCCAAAGGACAATTTGAAGTTATTTTTATGCATTTTAAAGTAAATTAAGAGAAATATTTTATTTGATTCAACAGAATTTATTGGAGATGCACTGATTGCAATTTTCTTGGCCGATTCCGATTTCCGTTTTTTTGTGCTTTGCCCATACAGATTTTTGCTGATTCTGATTTTCTTTCTAAGAACAATAATACAAAAATCTACTTTTCTTCAACACAAATGATATTGATATTTTCATAAAAAACACAAGCGAAAAGTCAGTAAAAAATAAGAACAAATAAAAAAATTGCAAACAACAGCACAAATAAATGCAATAAAATAGAGAGCTATGAAACGTCTCGGTTACATATGTAACCCTTGTTCCCTGAAGGAGGGAACGGAGACGTACGTCAGTAGTGACCGACGAATTGGGATATCACTAGAGAGCCCCTATCAGCTTCGAGAAAACTAAAACAAGCCAATGGACATTGGCATGCGATATTTGCATAACGCACCCCTCCCCTAACAGGTGGATACAAAAGGGGAGGGATATGCAATCACACTCTGTTTTTTGCTGAGGAGACAACTGGTGTCCGCACTGCAGCGAGGATACAGAAACTATGGCGACGGGACATACGTATCCATTCCCTCCTTCAGGGAACGAGGGTTACATACGTAACCGAGACGTTCCCTTTCAGTCGGTCACGTTCGATGTACGTCAGTAGTGACCGACGAATTGGGATCCCAAATAAAGCGCCACAGTTACGAAATCCCTTCCAGTGGCCAGCGCAGGCTCTGGCCGCCCGTCGCACCAGGGGGACGGAGAAGGGGGCGAGCTTGCGCCGGGAAGTCTACTGCTGTTCCGAAATACCACTAAGTAAACTAGACTACACTGGGGAAGCGAACCCGTAAGGGACGCTGCGTAAACCACTACCTACCTTAGAGGGGAAGGAATTTACATGGAAAACATATGGACTGGCCCGCAGGGCAGAACGCATATGAGTCCCTGGGATGGCTCCACCTGAGTAGGGGGAGACTCATCTGACAGGTGACAGCAGAAGCTCTGCTAAGGGAAAGACATGGGCTCACCGTAGGGAGTAACCGTGGACAATACACATATGGAATCACTCACGTGGAGGGATTGCAACATATGGAGCCCAACCAACAGACAACATCGAAGATGGATGTTGGTCTGGCATCAGACACTCCGCAATGTCCGAGCCGAAGGGGGGGACGGAGGAACTCGACAGGGTTCACCTGACCGGGGAACACGACTGGAGTAAAAGATGCACGTATCCGGCCCAGAGGGCGGGAATGGCATTGCAAGCCGACACATAGAACAGGTTCAACGTGTCTACCGGCTAGTGGAAGCGAGTACACGGGAAGAAGCCGGTTCCACACGTAAGCTATAAAACCTAGCAAACGTGTTGGGTGTCGCCCAGCCCACAGCTCTACAGATATCTGTCAGTGAGGCGCCATGAGCCAGCGCCCAGGAAGAGCCCACCCCTCTGATGGAATGGGCTCTTAACTCGACTGATTGCAAAGGCTCGAAGGGATGACCCGATGCGATGTTAGAACTAAGGTGAGATCCCAAGAGGGTATGGAGGGAGGGCGAGGCGGATTCAGTCTCCTCGCCCCCCTCAGGAACCTGACGATCAGATTGTGCTTCCCTAGCTTCGTTCAGCTTCCGTTTAGTGAGGTCTGATCACGCTCTGACAACGGAAGTGATCTCTCGTGCTCATTGAAGTATATGGGCGAGACATCACTTCCGTCATTAGAAAGCGTTTTTTGACCTCACTAGCAGGATGCTGAACGAAGTTGGGCATAGTGGTGTATTAGAGGGAAAAAATGATATAAATACTGTTCGGTTTCTCACACAAACCAATTGTTTCGTGTCTTAGGACATCAATGTGTCGTCACGAGCCGCAGGGTTTAATTTGGATTTGTCTATGCAAGTTTTATTTACTGTTATAGTAGAAGTTCCCATCTACTCCTATTATTCGACTGACAGACGGCAGCAGTTGCAGTTAAAAATCATAATTTGCGTTCGACTGAAGAAACAAATTCACCCACATCTTGGATGCACTGGGGGTAAGCAGATAAACATCAAATTTTCATTTTTGGGTGAACTATCCCTTTAAAGCCAAAGTGCAGCAAAAACAACAAAAACAAATATGTGAAATTTGTGAAACTATAGTGAAACTATTTAAGGGTGAGATTATTTATACATTTAACGCCGCGTTAATAGTTTGACCACCAGCAACACATCTGCCTGATTTGATACTAATGTAATTTATGTCATATTATAATTTCAATTGTTTTAATGTGCTATGCATTGCGTTTTGAACCATGTTAAAGATATCTGTAGGGCTGTCAATACCAGAAGAGGAGCATCCATGGACGCACATCCATCCAAACTGTCCATTATTAGACAGTTTTCTAAGGATGCACGATTTATTAAAACCAATCAAAAATCATAATACAGCATTACATTATGCTATTCTTAAATCTATGCTTACACGGAAGAATAAATCAATAAAAGTGGCTGTATCATTTTGATCACAAAAAAAAAAAAAAAAAAGACCCTCTGCAGGCATTTGTTATAGGCTACTATATAGTGTATTCAAACATTTCAGGGTTTCAGGGGAAAGAACTCTTGATGTGTTTAAATATGCAAATTAGCTTGTTTTTGGTTAATTTAGAAGAAATCTACAGATGCAAACAGATGGAGGGTAGTAGGCTTAAAACAAACACCATCTAAATGTGTAGGGTTAGGGTCAAGTTTTCTTTCCATTAGAGTAAAAGACATGGCAGCAAAAATGGACCAAAATCTTAAAATTGTCCACTACATGAAAGAAGTATCCCAGTAACACCAACAGAATTTACTGATTTGTGCAAAATAAACAAATTATTAGTGAAACTATGTCCCTCTCTTTGGTGCAGTCATTTATTTTAAATATATAGCTACTTGAAAATAGTAGTGTAGAAAACATGCACATTGTGGCATTATTTCATTTGCTGTTGCCTTCTCTTGTGATAAACCTAGTCAATACTAAAGAAGAACATGGTCTCTGTGTGAACTGATTATTTTGTATAAATCGAGAATAAAACAATTGCGTGAGTTTGAGGGAATTAAAATAAATCGGTATGGAAGTCAGAGTTGCCTTAATATATTTAAGGGTTTATTATTTTTTTTAAATAATTATGAGAAGTGCCCTTTTTTCCACTCGAGCCCCTGCCCCAGGCCTACATAGGTCATCTGACATTTCATACAATTGACTGGTCATGAATATAATCCAAGGCAACAATTACTGTGTGATATAGTCTATAGAATGCAGTTAGAATGTCTATAAAGATATGAGAGACGATCGAATCCTTTGAAGTGTATGACAACACCGGTAAGATCAGAACTTTCACTGCTAACGTGCTTTCGCGCTTTGGCTGCGCTGGCAGCATCCATCAACTGATATGATTTAAACAACACTTAGGCGCCGATTTATGTTTCTGTCGGTTGCTGCCCACGAACCGCCCATAACCGTGCGCGCACACGTCTGAGCCAGAGTTGTGGACACTTTATTTGAGAGTGCGCGAGTTTTGTGGAGAGATTCGTTCTGCACATTACATTGATGCGCTCTCGCGTTTATGTATTACATTGATGCGCACTTGACATGCGTCGTTAAAAAATGCTATTGTAACTGTCTCAAATGATCTTTAAAAAAATAAAAGAATATCGCGTCTGAAATCTTTTTTTATTGGTTAAAATGAATGGAGAATATCATGTTTTTCCGTGGGTGCGGAGCGCTTATTATTATTATTTTTTTTTGAATTTAGCATTTTTTTCACGTCATTATATTGTTTAGAGCATAAGAAACAAATGAAAAAAATAACATTTTTCAAAAATTATATTTTATTCATATGTTATGGCCTGTCCTCTGTAGTGGACACCAGGACTAAGTTGTTTTAAAAATAAAATGACATGAAATGACATTTATAGGCAAAAACAATGGGATTTTTTTTTTTTTAATCACCAATCAATTTTTAGGCTTCAATATTGTTTTTAACCAAACTTTGTATAAAGATGATTCTCAACTATGTTATGAAACATATAATGGAATTAATTGATATACCATTTTACTTTATGCAATATGAGGGTAAAATGGCCATACATGGGTTTTCCCATTCAATACAATGTATCTATACACTGTATCTAATTTGCATATTAATGTATTCTTGGAGCAACATGCAATGAAAAAAAGAAGTGTAATAATGGGAGCAATAATTGGCAACATTTTCATAATAATATCTAATAATTAATAAGAATATTGATATATAATTTATTTCCCTATTCACTTGTTGTGTCTCCTAAAATGCCTGATAAACATGATTTAAGTCCTGGTGTCCTCTACAGTGGACATGTATGAAATCAATGTTCTGTTTCATAACAGAAAGTCATATTTTGATTTGAAACCCCATAACATTTTCCTGAGATGTTGATTTATAATAAACAATTTGAAAATTAATCCGATTTAAATAATCACAAAATATTATCATATTTTATTATCAAGAGTGCTAATTTTCATTTTCAGTCATAATTAAAGACCAAGAAGTTGTTGTTGTAATGGCGAAAGCTCTAAAAATCTGGTCTCTCTGCAAAGCCCTGAATGTGCTCTTTACAGGACATCCAGACTTAAAACTGTGACATGTATGATTTCAGAGAAAACCACTAAAATATGATGTCCACTACAGAGGACAGAAGTCTATTCCTGGGTCCCAGGAGGCTATATGATAGGCTATAGTTAACAAGTTTGTGAATATTGTGAATAAAAAATGAAAAACGAAATAAAAGCGATACTTAATGTGATACAGCACTATTGTGCCTGGATGACGTGTCGCCCCCAACATTAATAATACATGTGCACACATTGTGAATTTAATTGACTTAGTAACCTAACTTTCTTGGTAGCCTTCAGTAAATTAACTAAAGAAAATGATTCATAAAACATCAGTTGACCAAACATATGTTTTCTTTCAATTTCATATTTTCATATTGATTAAAAAAAGAAAAGAAAAGAAAAAAAAAAAAAAAAAAAAAAACAGTTCACCCCCAATTAAAATTTAGTCATCATTTACTCAACCTCATGGTCCAAACGTTTGTGTGATAAATTCTAGAGAACCTGTAACATTAGGAGATAACATGAAGATATTATAGAAAAGATGGTCTCTTTCCTGCTCGTGTCCCACATCCCAGAAGAGCAGCGCGCTATGACACATATTTGTGTGGAAAAAAAAAATGTGTGTGTGTGTGTGTGTGTGTGTGTATATATATACACACTTATATATATATATATATATATATATATATATATATATATATATATATATATATATATCAGTAAATAAATGGTAACCAAGATAATAAGAAACTAAAATATAATTTAAAAAAATTATATATATATATATATATATATATATATATATATATATATAATCAGTAAATAAATGGTAACCAAGATAATAAGAAACTAAAATATAATAAAAAAAAATTATATATATATATATATATTTTTAAATTATATTTTAGTTTCTTATTATCTTGGTTACCATTTATTTACTGATATTTATTTCACAGTTTTACAGGCTGTAGTGTGCCGTTTCACTGATGGAAGCTAAAATAAATGGGTGTTTGAGCATTTGTTTATTTATTTATTTATTTATTTTAATTCATAATTTATTTAATTGAAGTATATACTAGGTGTGCAACAGTTCTTTATTCTCTGAAAAGTACTGTAAGATACCTGAAAAGCACTGTTTATTTTATTTAAATATTTGCTCTATTATATTGATTTGTGCTGTTGCTTTTAGTTTGATTATTTGTTCTTATTTTCTTTATTTTATTTTGACAGTAGTCCTTTTTTCCCTGAACATAGCACATACCGAACCGTACCAATGTGAGACTAAAACCGTGATGCCGAACCATGAGCAATTTGAACCGTTGCACACCTATACACACACACGCTCCAAATATTTATATGTATGATTACCATCATGTTTTATAAAATAGGCTAGTTAAATAAAATTGTAAAATAGTTCCAACAGATTTTCCTGTAGTACCAAAATTGGTCCCGAGAACCTTAAAATTTTAATGGTATTGGTACCGACTACTGAAATCTTCACTTACCTTCTCAGTCCTTCAAAGCTCTTCATTCAGTTTATCCTGTTGAAGATGAGCTGAACTTGTCATACGAGTGAATAAAAGTAAGACGTTTCTCTGTACACACCTTAATTTTATGTCTCAGTTCAGTGACTGACTGCTATTTGCTTGTCAAAGTTCACTTTTTGTAAGTTCCGCTAACCCTCCACACACCCCAAAACTAGCTGGAAAGTACCCACATCCTCATAGCTGATATTCTGACAATTATGTGACACTTGAAAATGTGAAATCATGTCCTCTCTGGTTCAGCCACTTAACCTCTTGTTTACAGTACAGTATTGGTATCATACAAAAACAAACGGCAAACAAATAGCACATATACGCAGCATATTCATTATGTTTAGGCTTTTATAATAACCATTAAAAATAGCTCCAATTAAAACATCACATATATTTCTTTTCTGATCAACTATGGAGCTTTTTCTAATGCTTAAGTTTTAAGTTAGTTTAATATAATTGTTGAAATGAATTTGATTATACATCACAACTTAATATATGTTTAGAAGAGAAAATAAATTTCAAAAATTAAATAAAGAAGATTAAAAATCAGAAGGTGGCAAATAAAATATTGACCACAATAGAGGAAATTTTAATTAGAGGACCTTATGATAAGAGTTTTAGAACTCAACACATGTGATCGTGTTGGAGATGGTGTGGAATAGACTTTGAGGGGGGTCCACAGAAAGATATATCAGCTATGGGGGAAAATATTAAAATGTATAAATGAAAAGAGAGGGGATTCCTGAGTATTGGCTCTGATATTTACTATATTTTCGAGAGATGAAAAAGCAGAAGATTATAGATTTTTAATTCTTTAGGGGCCTTGAAGTTTACATAAGGTGACAAAAACACATGCTCACACGCTGCACACTCAAATGTAGTGTATACCACATCCTGTCAAGATGATGCATGTTGCATTATGTGTGTGGGTGAACAGGGGTGTGTTTAAGTAAATGCCAAAAATGACACCAGTTAAGAATTAAATCTAGAAATCTGATAAAATGTACAATAATAATAAAAAAAAATATATGTGAATTGCTAAGGCCATTGACGCAAACAGGAAATTATGTGATTTAAATTGCCCCATGATGGATTTTTGAAAATCAGTCTAATGTTGTATGTGAATGCAAAGTTGTAAGGCTGAAAGTGCATCATAAATAAAGTTATTGTCTCTCAAAAGAAAGAGTCGACTCTGAACTACTTAAACTAGTCATTTGTAATTCAGATCCCATTTCTGTGAAGTTCATCATAAGTTAACACATTTGTCTAATGCCTTATGTTCTATATGAACATCCTGTGAAAACTTGAACCCCTCTCAAATGCTGTAGGTTGTTTGTGTGGATAACATGTCAACAGGATGCTGTGCTCTGCGCTGTGAAAGTAAATTTGGTTTATTTTCATTCCCAAAGGAATGATTTTGTGAAGAATCAGTGGTTAAATATTGGATAGTAACCTCTTTATTTGGAGCAGCCTGCTCCTCAGAATCACAACCTGTAAGTGTGATTAATTCTCAATGTACAGTATTTTATACTGAGTGTTCAAAATACACATAGTTTTGCATCCAATACAGATTGTCTGTCATTCTTACTACTCTTAATAATGATAAAGGTTTTGGCAAGATTTGTTTTACAAAACTTTGTTACATCAATCATTTACAGTAGTATTTAACTAACATATGCACTGTTATTGATACAGTAAATACAGTTCCCACATGTGCACCACAATAAATTAAAAATATACACATTGGTTTGTTGATGGACATATACTTAGTCCCCTTGGAATTATAAGGTTTCATCTGACATTATTCACATATTCATAATCCGTGACAACTTATTTACATTATGTGATGTTTCTTTTTTTAAGTTTTGCACATTTTGGTACTTTTTTTAGAAAACAAAAAGGTTCTATTTACAAAGTCACATTCTAACTTGGCTCTATAAGGTTCTATCTGCATGAGCCAATCAGCACTTCAAATGCACACATGAGGACCAATCAGGATCAGCGTTCTTTGTCATGTCTCTGTGATACTGGAAACGATCACTTAAAAATGCTAAATCAGTGAAGAGAAGACTAAATTTCACACAACGTAATTGCATTCAAATATCCCAAATATCTGTTAATGATTATGCCCTCAAGTTTAGACCTCGCTGCTGCTAGTGGATAGAATGAGCACTTGCTTCTCACCATCTATCGCCAAGGATTCGAACCCAATGTGCGGCTGTATCTCAATATTCTGTTTCACTTGGAAATACGTCACAACAAAAAGTCGTTTGCAACTTCCAGTTCACGCGGACTTTAGTATCTAGTAGTCTTAACTAACATCCAGTCCCTTGATCAAGGCTAAAACGCAGAGGAGATAGAGCCTTTTCGGTGGTGGGGCCAAGATTGTGGAATAGTTTGCCTGTCCATCTTAGAGCAGTTCGTTCCTTATTAGTTTTTAAATCTCTTCTTAAAACTCATTTGTTTTATTTAGACTTCAATACTTGAAGACTTCAGATGCAAAACCCTCTAAATCCATCAGACTTATTTTCTTTTAAATTAGCTTTTTTTTTTTTTTTTTAATCAGGCTCCTACAATCAGGTTCAGTTTTATTTTAAAGGTAATGATAAAGTTATTAGTGAATAAAATAACTTTTTTTTTTTTTTAAATGTCACTTTAGACAATTAATTGGTTTATAACCAAGTTAGATTTTCTTTTGCGTCAAAACCAGCTAAATCCACTTGTGCTTTTTTCGTAAAAACCTCTAAATCCACCTGTTTGGGACAAGACATAGTAAATGTAAAAATCACTAAAGATGCAACTAGAAACCCTGAAAAAGATGATAGCACAATCATTTCAAAACTAAACAGTAGACAAACCTCTTTATACAGGGGTCTAACACACCTCTTCTATTCAGCCTCCACTTTTTGCCTCCTCCATTTACATGGCACAGCTTCCATATGAGACAGAAGAATGGCATCTTGTTTGACTTTGTCTTTGGAGTTTTGTTGAAGTTGAAAAAACAGTTTGTTTTTGAAGTCTAATAAATCGAATTCCTTCAAAGTAACGGCACTGCATGAAGAACTGTTACGAGTGCATGCTACACTTGAGACCAAGCTATTTCCACTTTAGGCTATCTATTTTCTTTTTCCGTATGACGGGCAGAGTTTTGAGGTAAATAACGTTTTCTTCTGCCATTCAGTGTCAGTAGGACAGGCTGATCCATATCATCGTACTCCATCTTTTATTTTAAAAATCTGAATCTGAATCTAAAACAATAAACACAAAAATCTCCACACTGTTGCCGCTATATTGAAACCGCTCAATCATATGATTCGATTTGCGCCTTCTGATTGGTTCCTGGAACATAGTGACTTTTGCCAAATAAAGATATTTTAGTTGAAATCCGATGGCTCAGTGAGGCCTACATAGGGAGTAATAACTTTATGGATCTTGAGAGAGGAAATGTCATTACTCCCTATGAAGGCCTCACGGAGCCATCAGATTCAACTAAAATATCTTAATTTGTGTTCCGATTATCAACGAAGGTCTTACGAGTGTGAAACGACATGAGGGTGAGTAATAAATGACAGAATTTTCATTTTTGGGTGAACTAACCCTTTAACGTCTGGATCTGTGCACAGCTGAATCAACAGACTTTATGCAGGTAAGCAAGCAAGAACAATAGCGAAAAATGGCAGATGGAGCAATAATAACTGACATGATCCATGATATCATGATATTTTTAGTGATATTTGTAAACTGTCTTTCTAAATGTTTCGTTAGCATGTTGCTAATGTACTGTTAAATGTGGTCAAAGTTACCATCGTTTATTACTGTATTCACGGAGACAAGAGCCGTCGCTATTTTCATTTTTAAACACTTGCAGTCTGTATAATTCATAAACACATCTTCATTCTTTATAAATCTCTCCAACAGTGTGTAATGTTAGCTTTAGCCACGGAGCACAGCCTCAAACTCATTCAGAATCAAATGTAAACATCCAAATAAATACCATACTTACGCGATTAGACATGCTGCATGACGAACACTTTGTAAAGATCCATTTTTGAGGGTTATATTAGCTGTGTGAACTTTGTTTATGCAGTGTATTATAGAGTTGAGAGCTCGGCGCGAGAATGTAAAGGGGAAGCAGCCTGAATCGGCGCATATTTAATGATGCCCCAAAATAGGCAGTTAAAAAAAATGAATAAAAAAAAATCTATGGGGTATTTTGAGCTGAAACTTCACAGACACATTCAGTGGACACCTCAGACTTATATTACATCTTGTGAAAAAGCATTCTAGGGCACCTTTAATGAATTCCCAATTTTAATGTGATGTTTTAACTTTCTGCCACCTACTGGCCATTTAAATGAATATTTCTATAACATGGATGGGCAAGTGCAGAGTTGAGCTTCAACCATAATCAAACACACCTTAAGCAGCAAATCAGTGTCTTTAGAATTATTTATACTATAGACATTTTTTTTTTTATTAGCATGATGAGCCAAGTAATATTTCAATACCAAATACCATATATTATGAACATAAAGATTAACAATTATAACAAGACTAAAATAATAACAATCATAACAAGAGGAATTATTTGTCCACAGTTCAGATAACTTTACAGATTGAAAGTCCTTGTAAACTTTCAGATTAAACTGTTATCTTCTCATAAGTGTGAGCATCAGTAGCCATGAGTCGCATTGAAGTGATTTTCAACAATCAATTCGATGTTCAATTCATTGCCATACTGTTGTTATCAGCCTGCCTCATTATGAAATGCAACTTTTCTGTGCTACTTGTACCTCTCTGGTTTTAAAGAATCATAATGAGCACACAATGATTTAAGAAGAAAAAAACATTTATTGAGATAAGTGATTTATAAAGATGATGATAATGATAATTAATGATGATGAGAAAACAACTGTGATTTGAAGATAAAGAAAAAAAACAGATGTTTAGTGAGAAAATAGTTATGAGAGAGAACTTTTTTTATATTTAAAAAATGTAAAAGGGATATCTTGGAGGAAAAGACATGTATGATAACTTGTCTGTGTGAAAACAGTGAGAAAATGTACACTGTAAAAAATGACCGTGATTTTAACAGTAAAAGACTGTAAAAATGCTGCGGTGAAAAACTGTCAATTGGTTTACAGAAAGTTTCCGTACTATATAGGGTAAATAACTGTAATAGATCTAACGGTACATTTAATGTAATTTTACGGTAAAATACCGTTAAATTCACAGTTTTTGGAAGTGAAAAATAACAATTCATTGTAAAATTTACAGTGAAAAACTGTAAATTGACATTCCCACAATTCCCTGCATGACACTTCACATTTGATATATTTTCGTTGAAATAACTCTGTTTCTTCTTAGTTTTTCTCATTTTTTTCTAATCAGTTATGTACATTAGGGTTTTATGTTACATCTAATGTTGTTAAATTAATGTTTATTGCATTTTTAAAATTTCATGCATGTTACCATGATGGTGTTTAGTGTGTGTGTGAATGACACTGTGTGCACCTTCTATATGTTAGTGTTGTTCTCCTCAGCTTGTGGAAAAGCTGCTTGTGATGAATTTTGATTCATCATGTGACTCTTATCACCACTGTGTTTGGTGACTGTCAGTGTATTATAAAGGTACAAAACAGATATTAGTACTTCATTAGGTTGGTAAATTAACATTATATCAGTTAATGAAATACGTTATTTTACCGTAAATTTAACAGATTTGTTTTTTACGTTGCTACTGTATTTTTTACGGTAAAGTTCTGGCAACCACAGCTGCCGGTTTTTTACCGTAAATTTTACTGGGATTTTTTTTACAGTGTATGATAACTTGTTCATGATAACTGTTTAACATAACTTGTGTGCTATTTTCAATTCTTGTAAAACCATTTGCATTCATAATGCATGCAGATTCAAAATAAACAAAATCATGGCTTCTGTCAATGTTCAAAAACAAGAGCAGTGATTGAGTTTTATTGTTATATTCAAGGATTATTATCAAAATAATTTCATTATAAAGCTTTTTCTTTTTCTTTTTTTTCAGCTCTGGAACCTGAACGAAAAAATATTTTTGCTAAGAAAGAACCAAAATTAAAGCAATTTCATTTTTAATCCATGTAGCCTATGACAACCCGGCCTGAGAGATCTTCTCAGGGCAGTAGCCTGCAGCTTACAAACTAAAATCAGAGCAGTCACTCCAGGGCTGGGTGGGGTGGTCAACCAGAAGTGATGTGACACAGTGGCTGAGGTATTCAGGAATCATGATGCTTATTCAATGTAAATGGAAAAAGAGAAGTGGGAATATGTCCCTTTACAACATTGTTGAAGCTGCAGTTTCTGTTTCACTCAAATAGATCTGTAATATATTTGTGTCTATTGCTTAATTCAAATTAATTCATGCTTAATATAGGCTATTAACAGTTCATTAGCTGTCTTTTGTTGGCATTGAGGAAAAGATTGATAATGGCTATCTGAACTAAAAAGCTCCTCAGAGTAAAACTGTAAAGCTACGGACCGCCCACATGCTATGTCAGACTCAAGAGTGTCTGTGGTCTGTCATGTGCATGCAAACGGAGGCAGGAACAGTTTGCTGAGGAATCTGAATTCACCACAACACTTGAGGCTGCTGGTGGTGAAATAACATCCAGAATGGGTAAGCAAAAATGAAATTAGAATAAACATAGACGTTAGTTTGGTTGAAATACTGTGTAAGCATACTGTGGCTATGAAGTAAATAAAGATAACCAGTGAATAAGTAACTTTTTTTTTTTTCAAAGTGGATGTAATTAATCAAAATTTGATAAAATCTGGAGAATTTGTAACTTTGTTACTGATAGTATTTTTAGGTGTTTGTTTAGCTTTCTGCTTGATGTTTTCTAGATTTAGCATCATATGCAGCACGAGAATTCCAACTACGTAAGTTTGACTTTGTTTTTAAATGTTTTTCTTGATAACTTTTTTTCAAAATTCCTAAAATAATTGAACCATCATGATCATTATTCTTCACATCTGAATCTATATGGATTTTATTTTCAGAGAGTCAAAGGCGGCAAAGTCAAAATGTTGACCATCCTAACAGTAAGTCAGTTAAATTATACATTATAACATGTGTGAATATGGCTGCATATTTTGTTGTTATATTCAGTGACAGTCAGTTAGTTTGAGGTTTTACATACAGTCTATGTAGTGCAAAATCTGGTTGTGAATTATTTACATAGGAATCACAAACAAACTGTAACTTTTTTACTTCATCTTCAGTAATGTAAATCTTAAGCAAGAACTGTCAATGCTGGTTGAAGAGATGAAGCGAGGACTCTAGGGTTTTTTTTATCATTATAAAAATAAAACAAAAACTAATCCAAGCGGGGAAACAAGACTTGACTTGACACACACAACAGAAACATTAGAATAGGAGTACATGTGCAGCAAATAAGCCAATAATCAGGTAACAAGATGGGCGGGGTTACAAGATTGTCAGGAGAGCAAATGGCACAAGGAAACACATAACAAGACATCCCTGCTGAAAAATCCACCTGGTTGGCTGGTCTTAGCTGTTTTAAGCTGGAAATAGCTGATCTCCAAGCCTCCTTCTAGCTAACCAACCCCTCTAAAACCAGCTATGACCAGGCTGGGAGACCAGCTACAACAAGCCTGACCAGCTTAGGCTGGTTTTAGCTGGATATTTCAGCAGGGATAAAAGACAATACACAACACCATGCGGACAGAAGAGTGTATGGCCCAAACAAACTCAAAACTGAACACTCACATATCAAGACAAATGCTTATTCTGTGCACACAAAACAGAAGCTAAACACATGGAGCATGAATGCCCAAATCCCGACACAAAACTGAAACCAAACTAAACCGAAGTTCTGGGGTCCGAACACCATGCTCAGCACACAAAACAACTCATGTGGACAGAAGAGCACACGGCTCGAGCATGAAAGCACTTACGGCCCATGTCCGAGTTAACAGCTTGTTCAAAATAATAACTCCAATGAGGACATGGACTGCACACATGCAAGAGCCACAGACACCGGTTGTCAATTTTCAGGACAAATAAATCGCCCTCGTTTAATTATAATAGAAAGAAGAATAAACAGTTCATAAATAATGTTACATACAAAATTAGACAAAATCTTAACAAAAGAATTAACAGTAAACAGGTAGGAAAAAACAGCCAAAGAAACAAAGAACGCCTGCCTGGCTATTTTCACCAATAGTTCTTACCTAGCTTCCGATAAAGCAAAAAGAGTGAGTCTTCCGGGCCTCTGCTTCCTTCGCTATACTTACTACATTAATAAACAGTGACCTGTTTAAGCAACTCCACTACCTGTTACTGTTAAAATTAAACATTAACCATATAAAGAAAGCATATCAAACAAAAACAATGAAAAATCGAGAATGCAAACTAAACTATAACAAACGAAAGATTAAACGCCCATGAGAGCGGACGATAAACGTCCAAGAAGGGACTGCAGCAAGGGAAGCGCAGAGAGAGAGACACCGGCGAGACCAGCCCAGCAAGAGAGACTCCATTGACGCCATCCACGCTTATTTATGCCGGAAAATCGGTGACGTCATCATGCTTGATGCTTCCACCAATCCAGAGCTTCAACGCCACCTATGGGTCTTTAAAATAAAACTGCACAACCATGTAAAGCCAGACAAGACAAGACAATAGCAGTGTCAGAGCTCTGTCACCAACCCAATAATAAACAGACCGAAGTGACAGAACCCTGACAAGAATACTCACAAGTGTTTACATTTCAAGTTATTATATTTCTGCAGTTTTTATTATGAATGTTCAAGGTTTTTTTTTCTTTACAGTATTTTGTTTTGTGTTTTTCAGTGTGTGATTTGAGGATTGTTATTCTAGGGAAGAATGTGTCGGAAAACTGCAAAGTTAGAAACTTGATCCTGGGAATAGATATGCGTGAGAATGAAGAGCCAGCAGCTTTACTGAGGCACAATCTGAAGATCAGTGGAATGGTGGAGGACAGACACGTCACAGTTATTAACACTCTTCAACTGCTGAATCCAAACCTCTCAGATCATCAGCTCACAGAGACAGTGAGAGATTGTGTGAATCAGTCAAATCCAGGACCTCATGTCTTCATACTCGTACTGCAGTATAATGACTTCACTAAGGAGGACATGACAAGAGTCAAACACGTGCTGAAACAATTCAGTGAAGGGGCGATTAAACGCACTATAGTGATCACAACTGATAAAGAGACACACAGATCAATTATTAGTTCTATGATCAGCCATACTGAACAGCTGATTGGAGGCTGCACTATGGTGCAGGAGCAAACTGTTCATCAGTTGATTAAGGAGTGTGGAGGTGGACATCTGCAGCTGGATGAAAGAAAAACAGAATTGCACTCAGATATATTTAAATGGGTTGATAAGATACTCAAGGAAAACCATGAAGACTATCTTACATGTAACATATTTCATGAGTTTAAAGGATTGTCTGTGGATGAAGAGCCATTTGATTCAGAGGATGAAAACACAAGTTTGCACCACAATGTATATGGTAACGTCGAAGAGAAACAAAAAAGTGGAAGTGAAGTAGGAAGTCTCTTGTGTAAGTTTTCAGACTTGTTCTTTTAAGCTTGATTCATTAACTACAGTTTTAACAAAATACATCTGAGAAAGTCTCGTTAAGCAGGTTTTCCAATTTAATTTGACTTTCAGAGATAACTGATACTAGTTTAAACTGTACCTTCTTTAATATTTATTAAACTCAAACTCATAGAATTCAAAGGAACCATGTGATGAGGGACTAGGATACATTTATTAAGAGAGGAACGGGGAACTGTTGTTAACACTTTAGACAGAAAAAGGAACAGAAAACAAAACTAGAAGAAAGTGAAAAATGGCCCCAATGGTCACTTAAAGACCCTAACTGTTACACTTGTGAAGTAGGAATGGCAGTATACAGTGTAAACATAATATATGTGTAGGCCTACATTGTTTACATTTGACTTTTTTTCAGATGATACAAGAAAGCAGATTCCAAAATTTATTCATTCCAATAGTAAGTAATTAATTAAGCTACAGCAGGCTAAAATGTTGATTTAAAGAAAGAGAAAAGAAAGTTAAGAAAGTTAAGAAAGTTTGTAATTGTGATTCTATGAATATGTTTTTGTTTTTTTCAGTGTCAGAAAATTTCTCTGGAAAACAGAAGCTGAACCTGGTGCTGTGTGGAGGCAAAGGATCACTTAAGGTCTCTGTGTCAAAACTTTTACGAGGGAAGAAGATAAAGCCGTCATGTCGGCTAGCACGCAGTGAAGAGTGTGTGAAGAGAGAAGAGAAGATACATGGACGTCTGATCAGTCTGGTGGAGCTTCCAGCTCTCAATCGTCTCTCAGAGGAGGAAGTGATGCGTCAGACTCTCCACTGTGTTTCCCTCTGCGATCCTGGAGTTCATGTTTTCATCATCATTGTTCCTGTTGGGCCTCTGACTGATGAAGACAAAGCAGAAATGGAGAAGATGAAAATAATATATGATTCTTATGAGTATTTCATTATGCTCTTCACCTCAGATACTGCTGTTGGATCAGCAGTGATAGACTTTATCAAGTCCAGCACAGAATCTCAGAGGTTAATCAGTCGTTGTGGAGGTCAGTACAGAGTCATTGGGTTAAAGGAACCTGAAAACTCAAGACAGATCCCAGAACTACTGGATTATATAGAAAACATGACAACTAAACCATATTCACTTCAGACATATGTGAAAGTCCAAGAGAACAGAGTCAGACGAGAACTGGAAGAGAAACTGAGTGAAATGGAAAGAACAATCAAAGACTTGCAGCAAAAGATTCAGTCAGAAGGTGAGTGGATTTTTGTATTGTGCATTTGCACAATCATTTTCTTTATAAAATGAGAAAGAGCATAAAATAGTAAAATTGACAAATGTCTTAAAAAAAACATTGAATTGCACTAGCTAGCCTAATAAAAAAAACAAACAAATGCATTGCGTTAACAGTGTTTGCATTTTAAAGCATTGTAATTTTAAGCCTTGAATGTTGGGGGCTGAAATTCAACATGATTGTGTAATTAAGCTGTCAATATCATGTGACACCCCCTTGTAGTGTTTTTGGAACACTAGTTGAGACAAGTTGAAAAAAATCACAGGTCAAGTGATCAACTAAATTAAACACCAATCACCATAACGGTGACTTCAAACGTAACTTATTTTGAACAAAACATCAACATCTAAACCTCTTTTTATCCCTGTAGAGATCTTGCGAGACTAAAATGTGACAAGGTTTTTCGTCATGGGGAAAAGTAGTCTCGTGATGTTGCCATGACATAGTGGTTAGGATGATTAGGAAAGAATGTGCCACTGCTATGTTTACATTACGACTCCACTGTCATTTTGCTTTGTATTTAAATAAAAAAACATTTAATTCAGTTGGATAACAGTCACCGCCGCTCCATATTTACAGAGTACGCACAATAGCGAAAGTGAAAGTAAACGCGAGGATTTTGAAAGCGGCTCCTGATGAATGTAAATATCTCTCAATATGAAAGCTATTTTAGGCTGGGCAGTGTAGTTGTAACCATCTCCTAGCTCTGTATCAAAGAAAAATGTGGTCTTATTTGAACTTTGAATATTGAGAGAGTGTGATTATGGTTGCACTTATTGTAAAGTGTTACCATAAAAATTAATAACAGTTTTCTCTTAATCTTATTAAGTACAAACAATAAGGTTTCATTTGTTAACATTAGTTAATGCACTTTGAACTATCATGAACTAACAATGAATGACTAGTTTTATTAACTAACATAAACAAAGATTAATAAATACTGTAGCAAATATATTGTACCATTTCCCTCCCTAGCAATCACCTGCACTCACTCCACCACTCAGCAATCACTTGCACCTGCAATTCATCCACTCATCACCACAGCATTACTAATGCACACCACTCACCTCAGTATGTTGTCCGATCTCGTTTCAACAAAGGACCCTACTCCAAAGTCTTGGTTATACTTACTGTCTCCACTCCAGCATGTCTCCCTTGTCCTCCTGTGTTCTCGTCTGTGTGTGAGTTTACCGATCTACTTCAACCAGTCATCCAGCACCTCCACCTGCTTCCATTTAAAAACAGACCGGCAGACCGGCAATCAAAAAGCATAATATGAGGCAGATATGATCAAATATGCGGGTTCCAGTCAGAAGTCAGGCAGCTGCATTTTAAACCATCTGAAGTCTATTTATATTTGACTTATTCCAGTATAAAGGGAATTACAATATTCAAGCCATGATGACACAAATGCATGGACCACTATCTCAAACTTTTGAAAGGATAAGATTGGTTTTGTTAGCAATCTTAATTGGAAAAAAATGGATTTGACTATTTTTATTTGAGTTTATCTGTTTAAAGTTTATATCTGTTTTTCACAGATCCCCCAAGTCACAATTCAGAATTCCTGAAGGCCCAAACACAGTAATCTCTGTACCTCTTTAAGTATATAAAGAGTAATTCACAACTATGTTTCTCATTTGTACAGCATCTGTACTACAAGTCCACTTTTAAGTATATTAGTAAACTATTTTAATACTAGTAGTTCATTTTTTAGTTCATGAAAGTACTCTTTGAAGTATTCTCTCAGTAAAGAACTAGTTTAGTAGTCTTATACTGCAAGAATACTTGTACGTTTTGATGCACGTATAACAACTAGTCCAATGGTGAGAGTGAGCATCACAGGTGGGTGACGTCATGACCAGGACAGGATAAAAGTACATCTGGTAAGACTGGCTTCAGCTTCAATAGGCGAAGCAAATCGATGGGAGTGCAGGGATGCAGGGAGTATGGCAACGCGACGCAGCGTCTCGTTCCCTTTTCAGGGAACTATGGTTATAGTCATAACCTGAGACGTTCCCTTACGAGTGAACTCACGCTGCATCCGTCAGGACATTTTGGGAACAATATACCAAAACACTGTACTTCCAAAATGCCTGTTCCTGTGAAACTGTGCCACACTAAGATGAAGAACCTGGAGCTGCGTCCAAGTCAAGATCATAATATAAGGACCAGCCCGCCACATCACAGACCTCTTTGAGGGAAACCCCCGAGATTAATGCCTTGGAGGCTGCTATACTCCTGAGCCCAGCAGTTCTCCTCAGTTAGTAGCAGACCAGGGAGCTTCCCCCGACAAACCATTGAGTTCCTCATGGGCCGCCCCTCAGTCTGCTCGTTGCCAAGGGTGTTGTCCCCTGCAGAAAAACTCCGGCCCAGCCCGGTCTACTGTGTCCGCTGCGGGGAGATGATGCCTCCCGTCTCTGCTGCTGTTTAAGTGGTTAGTGAGAAATCACCCCAGAGATGAGTCGCCCTGGCCCCCAACCTCCCCCTGGCCCCCCTGGCCCCCAAACCTCTTAGTCTAGTCCAAAACCTCACCACTCTCATCCCCCTCTCTAGCAGTGTGCAGTTCGAGAAGGTAGCCAAAGCCTCTCCTGCACCCTCTGCCCGACTGTGGAACCAGGTAAGTGTTGCACAGCACACTCAGACCCCGCTAGGGGCCGCCTCGCTAAGTGAGCCTCCCGAGCCGCGTCCCTGCATTCCACCTCACTGCCCCACTGCGGGTACGCCTACGGTCCCTTTGCTTCCGCTTGTACGGTCTCTGCGAGCCTGGTTAGTGCTCCCCAGTCCGTCTCGCTGGCTCATTCGGACCATCAGGCTCGGCTATGCGATTCAGTTCGCCTGGGCGTCCCTCCCCCCATGTTCAGGGGCGTCCACCTCACTGCAGTGAAGGCTGTTGATGCCCATGTCTTGCGTGCAGAAATTGCACTCCTACTGGTGAAGGACGCGATAGAGCCGGTCCCTCCAGCCGATATGAGGTCAGGGTTCTACAGTCCCTACTCCAAGAAAAGTGGTGGGATACGACCGATCTTGGACTTGCGAGTTTTGAATGGGAGCCTCCACAAGCTACCGTTCAAAATCAGAAATGCATTTTTCGAGTGCATCTGTCCCAGAGATTGGTTTGCAGCGATCGACCTGAATGACGCGTACTTTGATGTCTCGATTCTTCCTCGACACAGGCTGGTCCTCCGCTTTGCGTTCCAGGGTCAAGCATATCAGTACAAGGTCCTACCCTTCGGGCTGGCCCTGTCTCCCTGCGTCTTCACAAAAGTCCTGGAGGGAGCACTTGTTCCCATCAGAGAACAGGGTGTTAGCATCCTTAACTATATCGAAGACTGGCTTATTCTAGCTCAGTCTCAGTTGTGCGAACACAGGGACCTGGTGCTCAGTCATATCAGCCAGTTGGGCCTTCAGGTCAACTGGGAAAAGAGCAAATTCTCCCCTATGCAAAGGATCTCTTTTCTCGCTATGGAGTTGGATTTGGTCGAACAGACAGCATGCCTCACAGAGGAACATGCTCAGTTGGTGTTGAACTGCCTGAATACGTTCAAAGGCAGGACAGCAGTCCCACTGAAATTCTTTCAGAGGCTCCTGGGGCATATGGCGGCTGAGCGGCAGTAACACCGCTCGATTCGCTTCATATGAGATCGTTTAAACACTGGCTTCACGGCCAAGTCCCAAGATTGGCGTGGCAACGCGGTACATTCCGAGTGGCAATCACTCCGGAATGCCGCCGAACCTTCAGCCCGTGGCGGACCCCTTGTTTCTTCGGGCAGGAGTGCCCCTAGAACAGGTGTCCCGGCTGTGGTGTTCACAGATGCCTCTGCCACCGGCTGGGGTGCCACGTACAATGGGCATGCAGTATCAGGGATTTGGACGGGCCCCCAACTGCATTGGCACATCAGCTGCCTCGAGTTGCTAGCAGTATGCCTTGCCCTGAGCCGCCTGAAAAGGGCCGCTTTGCGACTGTCCCAGCGAAGGGTACGCTTTCCCAGTGTTATCCAATAGTCTGACTGAGTGGGTTTTGGGGAACAGCAGTGATCAACACTCTCTGTGCACTAGAAAGGGAATGAGGGTTACCTTTGTAACCGAGACATTCCCTTGAAAGGGAAACACTTATGTCATTGTCCAGCTCAGTTCAGTTTGGTAGATCAAAAACATTGTTGAATATCAACTGTACTTTAACTCTTACCATTAAAACAAAAAAAACATTTTATTCTGGTTTCATGCATCCTTTCTACATTCAAAAAAAGGCAACATTTTAAACAAAAAGCTTGCAATTGCATCTTTGCATCTGGCATGGATGCTCCGGAGGGATGAGGGCCTTGCTGTACCAGTCTCACTCCACTTGAGGGCTCACTCAACTTGGAGTGTATCCTTCTCCTGGGCATTGGCTCACATGCATCTCTTGCGAATATCTGCAGTGCTGCGGGCTGGGTGACACCTAATACCTAATTCTATTTAGCTAGTTTCTTCCCATGTGTTGGGTACTAACAATTCCCTTTTCGGGGAGGCTAAAAGCACCCAAATTACTCACCAGGTGAACCCTGGATGCAATTTCCTCCAAGCATCCTTCAGCAGTCAGATGTGGCGGAGGCATCTGACACCAGGCCGAGTAAGATGAATGCCCAGTAGGTCATCTGCTGGGCTAGATACCCCATAATTCCATTTTTATATTCCTCAATTTTATATTTTCCCTGTCAGCAAACACATGTTTTTTTTTTTTCCTGGGCAGAATCCAATCTGCCCCATCTCTGCATCAATAACAGTTCCATCCCTGTCTAAGCAGGGCCTACTGCAGAGATCTTCCATACGTAGCACTGCCCCACTGGTCAGTCAATATGTGTATCCACATGTTACCTCCCTATGGGCAAGATGTGGTCTCCGTAGCATCCCTTTCCATTTGGACTCTGCACTTCCCCAGTGTGATCCAACCAGTCACGGCTGAATTGGGTGAATCAAATATGAACAGAAACTATCAACCTTCCCCTTGGGAAGTTATGTCCTTCCATCCCACCAGTTACAGAGGTCTGTTCAACACAGTGTGCTGGGAAAGGTCAGCAGTTGTGGCACTTTCCATAACCCCACAACCTCAGTCTTTTGATGTAAAGTTGAACATGACTAACTGATAAGGAAAGTCTCAGTTACTGTTGTAACCTTTATTCTCTGAAGGAGGGAATGGAGATGTTATGTAATGCCTGCCACAGTCCTGTACCACCGCTGAATGGCCAGGCAAGCTTATACCCGTGTGTCTGGGTAAGTGGATTGCCATGCAAATTTCACTGACTATTGGCTTGTTTTGTTACCACTTGCAGGTGATTGGGGCTCCCATGTGGGATCCCACAAAATCAGTCTTTCAACATAATGCCTTCATTCTGCCTTTCAGTGAACAAGGATTACAACAATAACCAAGATGTTTGTGAAATTGTGGAATCCTCTGTTGAGGCCTTGAGAGATTTAATGTCTTATTTTATCTTTAATTAATTTAATCTTAGGCTGTGGTTTGAATTAATTTGTGGTTTCTGTTCTTGTTGTTTCTCTTTCCTTTCCTGATTCTACTTGTTAATAGAATTAAATGTTAAAATGTTGCTAAAATGTTTCCTAACATCATGCTAACCTTTAAATGATGTTCCTTTAACATTAAGAAATCTATTATTGGAATGTTACAACGTGCTTAACGTTCAGCTTTTAGTAAAAAATAATTTTAAAGAATGTTTCATTAACATCATACTTACTTTTTGGGATTTTGGCTTTTGAACTGCCAGAAATTTTCAATGACATGAAGTAACCAGCTAACAAATGTTTGTTCTAAGAATGTTTTCCAAACGTTCAGTTTTGTTTTTGGAAACATTGGCCACATACACACTGTAAGTTTCAGGAGTGACAACTGCATTTAAATGCAGGAGTGAATCCCCTAACTTATTGTTATATGTGTGTACGGAACACGACTCACTCTCGAAAATGCAATGATTGACAGCTTGGAAACCATAGTGACATTCTGGCATCTCTCGTGTTTGGTATCCGTAATATTACAGTGACAAAACACTTGTTATTTTCAGCAGTTTAACTAAACACCCTAACACATTTGACGGAGGTGTCGTGTTTACAAAGGTTACAAGGTTACAACAGTAACATTAAACGTCATTAACAACTAGTTGTTAAGTTCGGTTCCGTGCACACTGCACAGAATTTCTGTAAATGCGGTTGTCACTCCTGTATTTTACTGAACTGTGTATGTACAGAACGCGATTAAGCACTAAATGATGAACTGACAACCGAATGTACCTGCAGTGTGTACGTGGCCATTAAAATGTCCAGTTTTCTTGATGTTAGTGGAACATTTTTTTATGGTTAGTATGTGACAATAACTTGTTCAATGGTTTGTGTAAAGAAACATCTGGAGAACCATGTTATATTTTATTGAAAAACACAAACCTAATTCTGCCTGATAGTAATAAATTAATTTTACCAATTTTTTTTTTTTTTGGTGCTGAAGGTGAAGCAGATGATCAGGAGTGTCTGAGGATTGTGTTGATCGGCAGGACAGGAAGTGGAAAGAGTGCAACAGGAAACACTATTCTGGGAAGAAATGAGTTTCACAGCCAATTAAGGCCAGATTCAGTGACAACAGTTTGTGAGAAGGGAGTTGGTGAAGTTGATGGTCGATCAGTAGCTGTTGTTGATACTCCAGGACTCTTTGATACAACACTGACAAATGACCAAGTGGTTGAAGAAATAGTGAAATGTGTTTCACTGTCGTCACCTGGACCTCATGTGTTTGTCATTGTGTTGAGTTTGGGAAGATTCACCAAGGAGGCAATGGACACTATGGATCTGATAAAGAAGATCTTTGGCCTGAAAGCTGCTCAGTTCAGCATCGTTCTGTTCACTAGAGGAGACGAGCTTGAGGATGAATCTATAGAAGATTATGTGAGCAAATATAACTGTGCAGAACTTAAGAAACTGATCAGAGATTGTGGAAACAGATTCCTGGTTTTCAATAACAAGGAAAAACGAGACAAAACTCAAGTAATTCAATTGTTAAACATGATAGAAAAGGTGAAAAATACTAATGAGGGTCGATACTTCACTAACAGCATGTTTGAGGAGGCAGAGATGAGCATTAAAAGAAGAATGGAGGAAATACTGAAAGAGAGAGAGAGAGAAATTCAGGCTCAAAATGAAAAATTAAAAGCAAAATATGAGATGGAAAAGGAAAATATGATGAAGAGACTCGAGGAAGAGAAACAAAGAGCAGATGAGGAGAAAATGAAGATGGAGAATCAATTCAGAAAAAAAGAGGAAAAACTCAGAAGGGAGTCTGAAGAGAAAGAGAAAACAGAACGGAAGAAACGAGAGATTGAAAACCAGAAACGATCAGAAGAGGAAAAACAGAAAAAAGCTGAATATCATCGAAAAATAGAAGAAATGAAGAGAGAGATTAAAAATCAGAGATCACAGTATGAAAAACAACAAAAAGAAAGAGAAGAAGAAGATAGAAAGAGAGAAGAGAAATACAGACAACATCAAGAAAAGATGAAAAATGAACAAGAACGTATTATAATTGAGTTACGAATGAAACAAGAAGAGGAAATAAAAAAGAGACAATCTGAGGAGCAAAGGAGGAATGAAGAAGAAGAGGAAGAGAGACAGAGATGGAGAAGAAAAATAAAAGAGGCTGAAAATGACAGAAAAGAGATTCAGGAGGAAATTAAACAACAGCAGAGAGAATGGGAGGATGAAAAGAAACGACAGATGAAAGAAAGAGAGGAAGATGAAAGAAAGAGAAAAGAGAGACATGAGGAACAACTGAGAGAAAAACAAGAAGAACTGGAGAAAATGAGAAAGAGATTTGAAAGAGAGAGAGAAGAAGAAAGACAGAAGATAGAGGACGAGAGACAGAAACAGAGAAGAGAGAGAGAAGAAAAAGAGAGAGAATACAAAGACAAGAAATCTGAAATGGAAAGACATTATGAGCAACTGGAGCGAGAGAGAAAAGAGGAGTGGGAGAGAAGAAAACGAGAAGATGATGAGAGACAAGAGGAAGAGAGAAAGAGGTGGAAGAAAATGATTGAAGATCTGAAACAAGAGAAGGATGAAGAAAAAAAGAGAAGTGAAAGAAAGGAGAAGGAGAGAAAAGAACAAGAAGAGAAAGAGAGAGGTGAAATGAAAAAGAAACACGAAGAGGAAATAAAAGTCATAAAGAAGAAATATGAATATGAGGCCAGAAAACAAGCAGAAGAACTGAATGATTTCAGAGAGAGAAAAGAGCAGCACATTCAGGAGCTCAAAGAAATAGTGGAAGATCGTCAG